>NW_027366232.1:0-77804 GCF_046119375.1 Phyllobates terribilis
CAGAAATGTTTGAAGCTACTGACTGAATGAAAGGAGCTGGCATCTCACTCTCTTTGAATCTTCTTTATCATGCTAGGATTAGCAGGAAAAAGCAAAAAATTTCAGAATTGCACCTTGCAATGTGGAGATATTACTGTTTGTGCATTTACAATATTCATTGATTTTTGCCATTGAAAAACATGTTTTTCATATACCAGAAATGTTTGAAGCTACTGACTGAATGAAAGGAGCTGGCATCTCACTCTCTTTGAATCTTCTTTATCATGCTAGGATTAGCAGGAAAAAGCAAAAAATTTCAGAATTGCACCGTGCAATGTGGAGATATTACTGTTTGTGCATTTACAATATTCATTGATTTTTGCCATTGAAAAACGTCCAGAAATGTTTGAAGCTACTGACTGAATGAAAGGAGCTGGCATCTCACTCTCTTTGAATCTTCTTTATCATGCTAGGATTAACAGGAAAAAGCTAAAAATTTCAGAATTGCACCGTGCAATGTGGAGATATTACTGTTTGTGCATTTACAATATTCATTGATTTTTGCCATTGAAAAACATGTTTTTCATATACCAGAAATGTTTGAAGCTACTGACTGAATGAAAGGAGCTGGCATCTCACTCTCTTTGAATCTTCTTTATCATGCTAGGATTAGCAGGAAAAAGCAAAAAATTTCAGAATTGCACCGTGCAATGTGGAGATATTACTGTTTGTGCATTTACAATATTCATTGATTTTTGCCATTGAAAAACGTCCAGAAATGTTTGAAGCTACTGACTGAATGAAAGGAGCTGGCATCTCACTCTCTTTGAATCTTCTTTATCATGCTAGGATTAACAGGAAAAAGCTAAAAATTTCAGAATTGCACCTTGCAATGTGGAGATATTACTGTTTGTGCATTTACAATATTCATTGATTTTTGCCATTGAAAAACATGTTTTTCATATACCAGAAATGTTTGAAGCTACTGACTGAATGAAAGGAGCTGGCATCTCACTCTCTTTGAATCTTCTTTATCATGCTAGGATTAACAGGAAAAAGCTAAAAATTTCAGAATTGCACCGTGCAATGTGGAGATATTACTGTTTGTGCATTTACAATATTCATTGATTTTTGCCATTGAAAAACGTCCAGAAATGTTTGAAGCTACTGACTGAATGAAAGGAGCTGGCATCTCACTCTCTTTGAATCTTCTTTATCATGCTAGGATTAGCAGGAAAAAGCAAAAAATTTCAGAATTGCACCGTGCAATGTGGAGATATTACTGTTTGTGCATTTACAATATTCATTGATTTTTGCCATTGAAAAACATGTTTTTCATATACCAGAAATGTTTGAAGCTACTGACTGAATGAAAGGAGCTGGCATCTCACTCTCTTTGAATCTTCTTTATCATGCTAGGATTAACAGGAAAAAGCTAAAAATTTCAGAATTGCACCGTGCAATGTGGAGATATTACTGTTTGTGCATTTACAATATTCATTGATTTTTGCCATTGAAAAACGTCCAGAAATGTTTGAAGCTACTGACTGAATGAAAGGAGCTGGCATCTCACTCTCTTTGAATCTTCTTTATCATGCTAGGATTAGCAGGAAAAAGCTAAAAATTTCAGAATTGCACCGTGCAATGTGGAGATATTACTGTTTGTGCATTTACAATATTCATTGATTTTTGCCATTGAAAAACATGTTTTTCATATACCAGAAATGTTTGAAGCTACTGACTGAATGAAAGGAGCTGGCATCTCACTCTCTTTGAATCTTCTTTATCATGCTAGGATTAACAGGAAAAAGCTAAAAATTTCAGAATTGCACCTTGCAATGTGGAGATATTACTGTTTGTGCATTTACAATATTCATTGATTTTTGCCATTGAAAAACGTCCAGAAATGTTTGAAGCTACTGACTGAATGAAAGGAGCTGGCATCTCACTCTCTTTGAATCTTCTTTATCATGCTAGGATTAACAGGAAAAAGCAAAAAATTTCAGAATTGCACCTTGCAATGTGGAGATATTACTGTTTGTGCATTTACAATATTCATTGATTTTTGCCATTGAAAAACGTCCAGAAATGTTTGAAGCTACTGACTGAATGAAAGGAGCTGGCATCTCACTCTCTTTGAATCTTCTTTATCATGCTAGGATTAGCAGGAAAAAGCAAAAAATTTCAGAATTGCACCGTGCAATGTGGAGATATTACTGTTTGTGCATTTACAATATTCATTGATTTTTGCCATTGAAAAACATGTTTTTCATATACCAGAAATGTTTGAAGCTACTGACTGAATGAAAGGAGCTGGCATCTCACTCTCTTTGAATCTTCTTTATCATGCTAGGATTAACAGGAAAAAGCAAAAAATTTCAGAATTGCACCTTGCAATGTGGAGATATTACTGTTTGTGCATTTACAATATTCATTGATTTTTGCCATTGAAAAACATGTTTTTCATATACCAGAAATGTTTGAAGCTACTGACTGAATGAAAGGAGCTGGCATCTCACTCTCTTTGAATCTTCTTTATCATGCTAGGATTAACAGGAAAAAGCAAAAAATTTCAGAATTGCACCGTGCAATGTGGAGATATTACTGTTTGTGCATTTACAATATTCATTGATTTTTGCCATTGAAAAACGTCCAGAAATGTTTGAAGCTACTGACTGAATGAAAGGAGCTGGCATCTCACTCTCTTTGAATCTTCTTTATCATGCTAGGATTAGCAGGAAAAAGCAAAAAATTTCAGAATTGCACCGTGCAATGTGGAGATATTACTGTTTGTGCATTTACAATATTCATTGATTTTTGCCATTGAAAAACATGTTTTTCATATACCAGAAATGTTTGAAGCTACTGACTGAATGAAAGGAGCTGGCATCTCACTCTCTTTGAATCTTCTTTATCATGCTAGGATTAACAGGAAAAAGCAAAAAATTTCAGAATTGCACCGTGCAATGTGGAGATATTACTGTTTGTGCATTTACAATATTCATTGATTTTTGCCATTGAAAAACATGTTTTTCATATACCAGAAATGTTTGAAGCTACTGACTGAATGAAAGGAGCTGGCATCTCACTCTCTTTGAATCTTCTTTATCATGCTAGGATTAGCAGGAAAAAGCAAAAAATTTCAGAATTGCACCTTGCAATGTGGAGATATTACTGTTTGTGCATTTACAATATTCATTGATTTTTGCCATTGAAAAACATGTTTTTCATATACCAGAAATGTTTGAAGCTACTGACTGAATGAAAGGAGCTGGCATCTCACTCTCTTTGAATCTTCTTTATCATGCTAGGATTAACAGGAAAAAGCAAAAAATTTCAGAATTGCACCGTGCAATGTGGAGATATTACTGTTTGTGCATTTACAATATTCATTGATTTTTGCCATTGAAAAACATGTTTTTCATATACCAGAAATGTTTGAAGCTACTGACTGAATGAAAGGAGCTGGCATCTCACTCTCTTTGAATCTTCTTTATCATGCTAGGATTAACAGGAAAAAGCTAAAAATTTCAGAATTGCACCTTGCAATGTGGAGATATTACTGTTTGTGCATTTACAATATTCATTGATTTTTGCCATTGAAAAACATGTTTTTCATATACCAGAAATGTTTGAAGCTACTGACTGAATGAAAGGAGCTGGCATCTCACTCTCTTTGAATCTTCTTTATCATGCTAGGATTAACAGGAAAAAGCTAAAAATTTCAGAATTGCACCGTGCAATGTGGAGATATTACTGTTTGTGCATTTACAATATTCATTGATTTTTGCCATTGAAAAACATGTTTTTCATATACCAGAAATGTTTGAAGCTACTGACTGAATGAAAGGAGCTGGCATCTCACTCTCTTTGAATCTTCTTTATCATGCTAGGATTAACAGGAAAAAGCTAAAAATTTCAGAATTGCACCTTGCAATGTGGAGATATTACTGTTTGTGCATTTACAATATTCATTGATTTTTGCCATTGAAAAACATGTTTTTCATATACCAGAAATGTTTGAAGCTACTGACTGAATGAAAGGAGCTGGCATCTCACTCTCTTTGAATCTTCTTTATCATGCTAGGATTAGCAGGAAAAAGCAAAAAATTTCAGAATTGCACCGTGCAATGTGGAGATATTACTGTTTGTGCATTTACAATATTCATTGATTTTTGCCATTGAAAAACATGTTTTTCATATACCAGAAATGTTTGAAGCTACTGACTGAATGAAAGGAGCTGGCATCTCACTCTCTTTGAATCTTCTTTATCATGCTAGGATTAGCAGGAAAAAGCTAAAAATTTCAGAATTGCACCTTGCAATGTGGAGATATTACTGTTTGTGCATTTACAATATTCATTGATTTTTGCCATTGAAAAACATGTTTTTCATATACCAGAAATGTTTGAAGCTACTGACTGAATGAAAGGAGCTGGCATCTCACTCTCTTTGAATCTTCTTTATCATGCTAGGATTAACAGGAAAAAGCTAAAAATTTCAGAATTGCACCTTGCAATGTGGAGATATTACTGTTTGTGCATTTACAATATTCATTGATTTTTGCCATTGAAAAACATGTTTTTCATATACCAGAAATGTTTGAAGCTACTGACTGAATGAAAGGAGCTGGCATCTCACTCTCTTTGAATCTTCTTTATCATGCTAGGATTAGCAGGAAAAAGCTAAACATTTCAGAATTGCACCGTGCAATGTGGAGATATTACTGTTTGTGCATTTACAATATTCATTGATTTTTGCCATTGAAAAACATGTTTTTCATATACCAGAAATGTTTGAAGCTACTGACTGAATGAAAGGAGCTGGCATCTCACTCTCTTTGAATCTTCTTTATCATGCTAGGATTAGCAGGAAAAAGCAAAAAATTTCAGAATTGCACCTTGCAATGTGGAGATATTACTGTTTGTGCATTTACAATATTCATTGATTTTTGCCATTGAAAAACATGTTTTTCATATACCAGAAATGTTTGAAGCTACTGACTGAATGAAAGGAGCTGGCATCTCACTCTCTTTGAATCTTCTTTATCATGCTAGGATTAGCAGGAAAAAGCAAAAAATTTCAGAATTGCACCGTGCAATGTGGAGATATTACTGTTTGTGCATTTACAATATTCATTGATTTTTGCCATTGAAAAACGTCCAGAAATGTTTGAAGCTACTGACTGAATGAAAGGAGCTGGCATCTCACTCTCTTTGAATCTTCTTTATCATGCTAGGATTAGCAGGAAAAAGCAAAAAATTTCAGAATTGCACCGTGCAATGTGGAGATATTACTGTTTGTGCATTTACAATATTCATTGATTTTTGCCATTGAAAAACATGTTTTTCATATACCAGAAATGTTTGAAGCTACTGACTGAATGAAAGGAGCTGGCATCTCACTCTCTTTGAATCTTCTTTATCATGCTAGGATTAACAGGAAAAAGCTAAAAATTTCAGAATTGCACCGTGCAATGTGGAGATATTACTGTTTGTGCATTTACAATATTCATTGATTTTTGCCATTGAAAAACATGTTTTTCATATACCAGAAATGTTTGAAGCTACTGACTGAATGAAAGGAGCTGGCATCTCACTCTCTTTGAATCTTCTTTATCATGCTAGGATTAGCAGGAAAAAGCAAAAAATTTCAGAATTGCACCGTGCAATGTGGAGATATTACTGTTTGTGCATTTACAATATTCATTGATTTTTGCCATTGAAAAACGTCCAGAAATGTTTGAAGCTACTGACTGAATGAAAGGAGCTGGCATCTCACTCTCTTTGAATCTTCTTTATCATGCTAGGATTAGCAGGAAAAAGCAAAAAATTTCAGAATTGCACCGTGCAATGTGGAGATATTACTGTTTGTGCATTTACAATATTCATTGATTTTTGCCATTGAAAAACATGTTTTTCATATACCAGAAATGTTTGAAGCTACTGACTGAATGAAAGGAGCTGGCATCTCACTCTCTTTGAATCTTCTTTATCATGCTAGGATTAACAGGAAAAAGCTAAAAATTTCAGAATTGCACCTTGCAATGTGGAGATATTACTGTTTGTGCATTAACAATATTCATTGATTTTTGCCATTGAAAAACATGTTTTTCATATACCAGAAATGTTTGAAGCTACTGACTGAATGAAAGGAGCTGGCATCTCACTCTCTTTGAATGTTCTTTATCATGCTAGGATTAGCAGGAAAAAGCTAAAAATTTCAGAATTGCACCTTGCAATGTGGAGATATTACTGTTTGTGCATTTACAATATTCATTGATTTTTGCCATTGAAAAACGTCCAGAAATGTTTGAAGCTACTGACTGAATGAAAGGAGCTGGCATCTCACTCTCTTTGAATCTTCTTTATCATGCTAGGATTAACAGGAAAAAGCTAAAAATTTCAGAATTGCACCTTGCAATGTGGAGATATTACTGTTTGTGCATTTACAATATTCATTGATTTTTGCCATTGAAAAACATGTTTTTCATATACCAGAAATGTTTGAAGCTACTGACTGAATGAAAGGAGCTGGCATCTCACTCTCTTTGAATCTTCTTTATCATGCTAGGATTAACAGGAAAAAGCTAAAAATTTCAGAATTGCACCGTGCAATGTGGAGATATTACTGTTTGTGCATTTACAATATTCATTGATTTTTGCCATTGAAAAACATGTTTTTCATATACCAGAAATGTTTGAAGCTACTGACTGAATGAAAGGAGCTGGCATCTCACTCTCTTTGAATCTTCTTTATCATGCTAGGATTAACAGGAAAAAGCAAAAAATTTCAGAATTGCACCTTGCAATGTGGAGATATTACTGTTTGTGCATTTACAATATTCATTGATTTTTGCCATTGAAAAACATGTTTTTCATATACCAGAAATGTTTGAAGCTACTGACTGAATGAAAGGAGCTGGCATCTCACTCTCTTTGAATCTTCTTTATCATGCTAGGATTAGCAGGAAAAAGCTAAAAATTTCAGAATTGCACCTTGCAATGTGGAGATATTACTGTTTGTGCATTTACAATATTCATTGATTTTTGCCATTGAAAAACATGTTTTTCATATACCAGAAATGTTTGAAGCTACTGACTGAATGAAAGGAGCTGGCATCTCACTCTCTTTGAATCTTCTTTATCATGCTAGGATTAACAGGAAAAAGCTAAAAATTTCAGAATTGCACCTTGCAATGTGGAGATATTACTGTTTGTGCATTTACAATATTCATTGATTTTTGCCATTGAAAAACATGTTTTTCATATACCAGAAATGTTTGAAGCTACTGACTGAATGAAAGGAGCTGGCATCTCACTCTCTTTGAATCTTCTTTATCATGCTAGGATTAGCAGGAAAAAGCTAAAAATTTCAGAATTGCACCGTGCAATGTGGAGATATTACTGTTTGTGCATTTACAATATTCATTGATTTTTGCCATTGAAAAACATGTTTTTCATATACCAGAAATGTTTGAAGCTACTGACTGAATGAAAGGAGCTGGCATCTCACTCTCTTTGAATCTTCTTTATCATGCTAGGATTAGCAGGAAAAAGCAAAAAATTTCAGAATTGCACCGTGCAATGTGGAGATATTACTGTTTGTGCATTTACAATATTCATTGATTTTTGCCATTGAAAAACATGTTTTTCATATACCAGAAATGTTTGAAGCTACTGACTGAATGAAAGGAGCTGGCATCTCACTCTCTTTGAATCTTCTTTATCATGCTAGGATTAACAGGAAAAAGCAAAAAATTTCAGAATTGCACCTTGCAATGTGGAGATATTACTGTTTGTGCATTTACAATATTCATTGATTTTTGCCATTGAAAAACATGTTTTTCATATACCAGAAATGTTTGAAGCTACTGACTGAATGAAAGGAGCTGGCATCTCACTCTCTTTGAATCTTCTTTATCATGCTAGGATTAGCAGGAAAAAGCAAAAAATTTCAGAATTGCACCGTGCAATGTGGAGATATTACTGTTTGTGCATTTACAATATTCATTGATTTTTGCCATTGAAAAACATGTTTTTCATATACCAGAAATGTTTGAAGCTACTGACTGAATGAAAGGAGCTGGCATCTCACTCTCTTTGAATCTTCTTTATCATGCTAGGATTAACAGGAAAAAGCTAAAAATTTCAGAATTGCACCGTGCAATGTGGAGATATTACTGTTTGTGCATTTACAATATTCATTGATTTTTGCCATTGAAAAACATGTTTTTCATATACCAGAAATGTTTGAAGCTACTGACTGAATGAAAGGAGCTGGCATCTCACTCTCTTTGAATCTTCTTTATCATGCTAGGATTAACAGGAAAAAGCTAAAAATTTCAGAATTGCACCTTGCAATGTGGAGATATTACTGTTTGTGCATTTACAATATTCATTGATTTTTGCCATTGAAAAACGTCCAGAAATGTTTGAAGCTACTGACTGAATGAAAGGTGCTGGCATCTCACTCTCTTTGAATCTTCTTTATCATGCTAGGATTAGCAGGAAAAAGCAAAAAATTTCAGAATTGCACCGTGCAATGTGGAGATATTACTGTTTGTGCATTTACAATATTCATTGATTTTTGCCATTGAAAAACATGTTTTTCATATACCAGAAATGTTTGAAGCTACTGACTGAATGAAAGGAGCTGGCATCTCACTCTCTTTGAATCTTCTTTATCATGCTAGGATTAACAGGAAAAAGCAAAAAATTTCAGAATTGCACCGTGCAATGTGGAGATATTACTGTTTGTGCATTTACAATATTCATTGATTTTTGCCATTGAAAAACGTCCAGAAATGTTTGAAGCTACTGACTGAATGAAAGGAGCTGGCATCTCACTCTCTTTGAATCTTCTTTATCATGCTAGGATTAGCAGGAAAAAGCTAAAAATTTCAGAATTGCACCGTGCAATGTGGAGATATTACTGTTTGTGCATTTACAATATTCATTGATTTTTGCCATTGAAAAACATGTTTTTCATATACCAGAAATGTTTGAAGCTACTGACTGAATGAAAGGAGCTGGCATCTCACTCTCTTTGAATCTTCTTTATCATGCTAGGATTAGCAGGAAAAAGCAAAAAATTTCAGAATTGCACCTTGCAATGTGGAGATATTACTGTTTGTGCATTTACAATATTCATTGATTTTTGCCATTGAAAAACGTCCAGAAATGTTTGAAGCTACTGACTGAATGAAAGGAGCTGGCATCTCACTCTCTTTGAATCTTCTTTATCATGCTAGGATTAACAGGAAAAAGCTAAAAATTTCAGAATTGCACCTTGCAATGTGGAGATATTACTGTTTGTGCATTTACAATATTCATTGATTTTTGCCATTGAAAAACATGTTTTTCATATACCAGAAATGTTTGAAGCTACTGACTGAATGAAAGGAGCTGGCATCTCACTCTCTTTGAATCTTCTTTATCATGCTAGGATTAACAGGAAAAAGCTAAAAATTTCAGAATTGCACCTTGCAATGTGGAGATATTACTGTTTGTGCATTTACAATATTCATTGATTTTTGCCATTGAAAAACATGTTTTTCATATACCAGAAATGTTTGAAGCTACTGACTGAATGAAAGGAGCTGGCATCTCACTCTCTTTGAATCTTCTTTATCATGCTAGGATTAACAGGAAAAAGCTAAAAATTTCAGAATTGCACCTTGCAATGTGGAGATATTACTGTTTGTGCATTTACAATATTCATTGATTTTTGCCATTGAAAAACATGTTTTTCATATACCAGAAATGTTTGAAGCTACTGACTGAATGAAAGGAGCTGGCATCTCACTCTCTTTGAATCTTCTTTATCATGCTAGGATTAACAGGAAAAAGCTAAAAATTTCAGAATTGCACCGTGCAATGTGGAGATATTACTGTTTGTGCATTTACAATATTCATTGATTTTTGCCATTGAAAAACATGTTTTTCATATACCAGAAATGTTTGAAGCTACTGACTGAATGAAAGGAGCTGGCATCTCACTCTCTTTGAATCTTCTTTATCATGCTAGGATTAGCAGGAAAAAGCAAAAAATTTCAGAATTGCACCGTGCAATGTGGAGATATTACTGTTTGTGCATTTACAATATTCATTGATTTTTGCCATTGAAAAACGTCCAGAAATGTTTGAAGCTACTGACTGAATGAAAAGAGCTGGCATCTCACTCTCTTTGAATCTTCTTTATCATGCTAGGATTAGCAGGAAAAAGCAAAAAATTTCAGAATTGCACCGTGCAATGTGGAGATATTACTGTTTGTGCATTTACAATATTCATTGATTTTTGCCATTGAAAAACATGTTTTTCATATACCAGAAATGTTTGAAGCTACTGACTGAATGAAAGGAGCTGGCATCTCACTCTCTTTGAATCTTCTTTATCATGCTAGGATTAACAGGAAAAAGCTAAAAATTTCAGAATTGCACCTTGCAATGTGGAGATATTACTGTTTGTGCATTTACAATATTCATTGATTTTTGCCATTGAAAAACATGTTTTTCATATACCAGAAATGTTTGAAGCTACTGACTGAATGAAAGGAGCTGGCATCTCACTCTCTTTGAATCTTCTTTATCATGCTAGGATTAGCAGGAAACACAAATATATCTGTTGAAAATAGTCTGGTGTAGGCCAGAGAGACAGAAGAGTGCTTTTGCTGTTCCACGGTTAAAAAGTCTCTATTATCCTGCTTTTTGCATTTTTTTCTGTAAAAAAAAATAAAATAGTGTTTCCCTGATTTTTCAGACACAAATATATCTGTTGAAAATAGTCTGGTGTAGGCCCGAGAAATACAAGTGTGGTTTTGAATTGCACCGTGCAATGTGGAGATATTACTGTTTGTGCATTTACAATATTCATTGATTTTTGCCATTGAAAAACATGTTTTTCATATACCAGAAATGTTTGAAGCTACTGACTGAATGAAAGGAGCTGGCATCTCACTCTCTTTGAATCTTCTTTATCATGCTAGGATTAACAGGAAAAAGCAAAAAATTTCAGAATTGCACCTTGCAATGTGGAGATATTACTGTTTGTGCATTTACAATATTCATTGATTTTTGCCATTGAAAAACATGTTTTTCATATACCAGAAATGTTTGAAGCTACTGACTGAATGAAAGGAGCTGGCATCTCACTCTCTTTGAATCTTCTTTATCATGCTAGGATTAGCAGGAAAAAGCTAAAAATTTCAGAATTGCACCTTGCAATGTGGAGATATTACTGTTTGTGCATTTACAATATTCATTGATTTTTGCCATTGAAAAACATGTTTTTCATATACCAGAAATGTTTGAAGCTACTGACTGAATGAAAGGAGCTGGCATCTCACTCTCTTTGAATCTTCTTTATCATGCTAGGATTAACAGGAAAAAGCTAAAAATTTCAGAATTGCACCTTGCAATGTGGAGATATTACTGTTTGTGCATTTACAATATTCATTGATTTTTGCCATTGAAAAACATGTTTTTCATATACCAGAAATGTTTGAAGCTACTGACTGAATGAAAGGAGCTGGCATCTCACTCTCTTTGAATCTTCTTTATCATGCTAGGATTAGCAGGAAAAAGCTAAAAATTTCAGAATTGCACCGTGCAATGTGGAGATATTACTGTTTGTGCATTTACAATATTCATTGATTTTTGCCATTGAAAAACATGTTTTTCATATACCAGAAATGTTTGAAGCTACTGACTGAATGAAAGGAGCTGGCATCTCACTCTCTTTGAATCTTCTTTATCATGCTAGGATTAGCAGGAAAAAGCAAAAAATTTCAGAATTGCACCGTGCAATGTGGAGATATTACTGTTTGTGCATTTACAATATTCATTGATTTTTGCCATTGAAAAACATGTTTTTCATATACCAGAAATGTTTGAAGCTACTGACTGAATGAAAGGAGCTGGCATCTCACTCTCTTTGAATCTTCTTTATCATGCTAGGATTAACAGGAAAAAGCAAAAAATTTCAGAATTGCACCTTGCAATGTGGAGATATTACTGTTTGTGCATTTACAATATTCATTGATTTTTGCCATTGAAAAACATGTTTTTCATATACCAGAAATGTTTGAAGCTACTGACTGAATGAAAGGAGCTGGCATCTCACTCTCTTTGAATCATCTTTATCATGCTAGGATTAGCAGGAAAAAGCAAAAAATTTCAGAATTGCACCGTGCAATGTGGAGATATTACTGTTTGTGCATTTACAATATTCATTGATTTTTGCCATTGAAAAACATGTTTTTCATATACCAGAAATGTTTGAAGCTACTGACTGAATGAAAGGAGCTGGCATCTCACTCTCTTTGAATCTTCTTTATCATGCTAGGATTAACAGGAAAAAGCTAAAAATTTCAGAATTGCACCGTGCAATGTGGAGATATTACTGTTTGTGCATTTACAATATTCATTGATTTTTGCCATTGAAAAACATGTTTTTCATATACCAGAAATGTTTGAAGCTACTGACTGAATGAAAGGAGCTGGCATCTCACTCTCTTTGAATCTTCTTTATCATGCTAGGATTAACAGGAAAAAGCTAAAAATTTCAGAATTGCACCTTGCAATGTGGAGATATTACTGTTTGTGCATTTACAATATTCATTGATTTTTGCCATTGAAAAACGTCCAGAAATGTTTGAAGCTACTGACTGAATGAAAGGAGCTGGCATCTCACTCTCTTTGAATCTTCTTTATCATGCTAGGATTAGCAGGAAAAAGCAAAAAATTTCAGAATTGCACCGTGCAATGTGGAGATATTACTGTTTGTGCATTTACAATATTCATTGATTTTTGCCATTGAAAAACATGTTTTTCATATACCAGAAATGTTTGAAGCTACTGACTGAATGAAAGGAGCTGGCATCTCACTCTCTTTGAATCTTCTTTATCATGCTAGGATTAACAGGAAAAAGCAAAAAATTTCAGAATTGCACCGTGCAATGTGGAGATATTACTGTTTGTGTATTTACAATATTCATTGATTTTTGCCATTGAAAAACGTCCAGAAATGTTTGAAGCTACTGACTGAATGAAAGGAGCTGGCATCTCACTCTCTTTGAATCTTCTTTATCATGCTAGGATTAGCAGGAAAAAGCTAAAAATTTCAGAATTGCACCGTGCAATGTGGAGATATTACTGTTTGTGCATTTACAATATTCATTGATTTTTGCCATTGAAAAACATGTTTTTCATATACCAGAAATGTTTGAAGCTACTGACTGAATGAAAGGAGCTGGCATCTCACTCTCTTTGAATCTTCTTTATCATGCTAGGATTAGCAGGAAAAAGCAAAAAATTTCAGAATTGCACCTTGCAATGTGGAGATATTACTGTTTGTGCATTTACAATATTCATTGATTTTTGCCATTGAAAAACGTCCAGAAATGTTTGAAGCTACTGACTGAATGAAAGGAGCTGGCATCTCACTCTCTTTGAATCTTCTTTATCATGCTAGGATTAACAGGAAAAAGCTAAAAATTCCAGAATTGCACCTTGCAATGTGGAGATATTACTGTTTGTGCATTTACAATATTCATTGATTTTTGCCATTGAAAAACATGTTTTTCATATACCAGAAATGTTTGAAGCTACTGACTGAATGAAAGGAGCTGGCATCTCACTCTCTTTGAATCTTCTTTATCATGCTAGGATTAACAGGAAAAAGCTAAAAATTTCAGAATTGCACCTTGCAATGTGGAGATATTACTGTTTGTGCATTTACAATATTCATTGATTTTTGCCATTGAAAAACATGTTTTTCATATACCAGAAATGTTTGAAGCTACTGACTGAATGAAAGGAGCTGGCATCTCACTCTCTTTGAATCTTCTTTATCATGCTAGGATTAACAGGAAAAAGCTAAAAATTTCAGAATTGCACTTTGCAATGTGGAGATATTACTGTTTGTGCATTTACAATATTCATTGATTTTTGCCATTGAAAAACATGTTTTTCATATACCAGAAATGTTTGAAGCTACTGACTGAATGAAAGGAGCTGGCATCTCACTCTCTTTGAATCTTCTTTATCATGCTAGGATTAACAGGAAAAAGCTAAAAATTTCAGAATTGCACCTTGCAATGTGGAGATATTACTGTTTGTGCATTTACAATATTCATTGATTTTTGCCATTGAAAAACATGTTTTTCATATACCAGAAATGTTTGAAGCTACTGACTGAATGAAAGGAGCTGGCATCTCACTCTCTTTGAATCTTCTTTATCATGCTAGGATTAACAGGAAAAAGCTAAAAATTTCAGAATTGCACCTTGCAATGTGGAGATATTACTGTTTGTGCATTTACAATATTCATTGATTTTTGCCATTGAAAAACATGTTTTTCATATACCAGAAATGTTTGAAGCTACTGACTGAATGAAAGGAGCTGGCATCTCACTCTCTTTGAATCTTCTTTATCATGCTAGGATTAACAGGAAAAAGCTAAAAATTTCAGAATTGCACCGTGCAATGTGGAGATATTACTGTTTGTGCATTTACAATATTCATTGATTTTTGCCATTGAAAAACATGTTTTTCATATACCAGAAATGTTTGAAGCTACTGACTGAATGAAAGGAGCTGGCATCTCACTCTCTTTGAATCTTCTTTATCATGCTAGGATTAGCAGGAAAAAGCAAAAAATTTCAGAATTGCACCGTGCAATGTGGAGATATTACTGTTTGTGCATTTACAATATTCATTGATTTTTGCCATTGAAAAACGTCCAGAAATGTTTGAAGCTACTGACTGAATGAAAAGAGCTGGCATCTCACTCTCTTTGAATCTTCTTTATCATGCTAGGATTAGCAGGAAAAAGCAAAAAATTTCAGAATTGCACCGTGCAATGTGGAGATATTACTGTTTGTGCATTTACAATATTCATTGATTTTTGCCATTGAAAAACATGTTTTTCATATACCAGAAATGTTTGAAGCTACTGACTGAATGAAAGGAGCTGGCATCTCACTCTCTTTGAATCTTCTTTATCATGCTAGGATTAACAGGAAAAAGCTAAAAATTTCAGAATTGCACCTTGCAATGTGGAGATATTACTGTTTGTGCATTTACAATATTCATTGATTTTTGCCATTGAAAAACATGTTTTTCATATACCAGAAATGTTTGAAGCTACTGACTGAATGAAAGGAGCTGGCATCTCACTCTCTTTGAATCTTCTTTATCATGCTAGGATTAGCAGGAAAAAGCTAAAAATTTCAGAATTGCACCGTGCAATGTGGAGATATTACTGTTTGTGCATTTACAATATTCATTGATTTTTGCCATTGAAAAACATGTTTTTCATATACCAGAAATGTTTGAAGCTACTGACTGAATGAAAGGAGCTGGCATCTCACTCTCTTTGAATCTTCTTTATCATGCTAGGATTAACAGGAAAAAGCTAAAAATTTCAGAATTGCACCGTGCAATGTGGAGATATTACTGTTTGTGCATTTACAATATTCATTGATTTTTGCCATTGAAAAACATGTTTTTCATATACCAGAAATGTTTGAAGCTACTGACTGAATGAAAGGAGCTGGCATCTCACTCTCTTTGAATCTTCTTTATCATGCTAGGATTAACAGGAAAAAGCAAAAAATTTCAGAATTGCACCTTGCAATGTGGAGATATTACTGTTTGTGCATTTACAATATTCATTGATTTTTGCCATTGAAAAACATGTTTTTCATATACCAGAAATGTTTGAAGCTACTGACTGAATGAAAGGAGCTGGCATCTCACTCTCTTTGAATCTTCTTTATCATGCTAGGATTAGCAGGAAAAAGCTAAAAATTTCAGAATTGCACCTTGCAATGTGGAGATATTACTGTTTGTGCATTTACAATATTCATTGATTTTTGCCATTGAAAAACATGTTTTTCATATACCAGAAATGTTTGAAGCTACTGACTGAATGAAAGGAGCTGGCATCTCACTCTCTTTGAATCTTCTTTATCATGCTAGGATTAACAGGAAAAAGCTAAAAATTTCAGAATTGCACCTTGCAATGTGGAGATATTACTGTTTGTGCATTTACAATATTCATTGATTTTTGCCATTGAAAAACATGTTTTTCATATACCAGAAATGTTTGAAGCTACTGACTGAATGAAAGGAGCTGGCATCTCACTCTCTTTGAATCTTCTTTATCATGCTAGGATTAGCAGGAAAAAGCTAAAAATTTCAGAATTGCACCGTGCAATGTGGAGATATTACTGTTTGTGCATTTACAATATTCATTGATTTTTGCCATTGAAAAACATGTTTTTCATATACCAGAAATGTTTGAAGCTACTGACTGAATGAAAGGAGCTGGCATCTCACTCTCTTTGAATCTTCTTTATCATGCTAGGATTAGCAGGAAAAAGCAAAAAATTTCAGAATTGCACCGTGCAATGTGGAGATATTACTGTTTGTGCATTTACAATATTCATTGATTTTTGCCATTGAAAAACATGTTTTTCATATACCAGAAATGTTTGAAGCTACTGACTGAATGAAAGGAGCTGGCATCTCACTCTCTTTGAATCTTCTTTATCATGCTAGGATTAACAGGAAAAAGCAAAAAATTTCAGAATTGCACCTTGCAATGTGGAGATATTACTGTTTGTGCATTTACAATATTCATTGATTTTTGCCATTGAAAAACATGTTTTTCATATACCAGAAATGTTTGAAGCTACTGACTGAATGAAAGGAGCTGGCATCTCACTCTCTTTGAATCTTCTTTATCATGCTAGGATTAGCAGGAAAAAGCAAAAAATTTCAGAATTGCACCGTGCAATGTGGAGATATTACTGTTTGTGCATTTACAATATTCATTGATTTTTGCCATTGAAAAACATGTTTTTCATATACCAGAAATGTTTGAAGCTACTGACTGAATGAAAGGAGCTGGCATCTCACTCTCTTTGAATCTTCTTTATCATGCTAGGATTAACAGGAAAAAGCTAAAAATTTCAGAATTGCACCGTGCAATGTGGAGATATTACTGTTTGTGCATTTACAATATTCATTGATTTTTGCCATTGAAAAACATGTTTTTCATATACCAGAAATGTTTGAAGCTACTGACTGAATGAAAGGAGCTGGCATCTCACTCTCTTTGAATCTTCTTTATCATGCTAGGATTAACAGGAAAAAGCTAAAAATTTCAGAATTGCACCTTGCAATGTGGAGATATTACTGTTTGTGCATTTACAATATTCATTGATTTTTGCCATTGAAAAACGTCCAGAAATGTTTGAAGCTACTGACTGAATGAAAGGAGCTGGCATCTCACTCTCTTTGAATCTTCTTTATCATGCTAGGATTAGCAGGAAAAAGCAAAAAATTTCAGAATTGCACCGTGCAATGTGGAGATATTACTGTTTGTGCATTTACAATATTCATTGATTTTTGCCATTGAAAAACATGTTTTTCATATACCAGAAATGTTTGAAGCTACTGACTGAATGAAAGGAGCTGGCATCTCACTCTCTTTGAATCTTCTTTATCATGCTAGGATTAACAGGAAAAAGCAAAAAATTTCAGAATTGCACCGTGCAATGTGGAGATATTACTGTTTGTGTATTTACAATATTCATTGATTTTTGCCATTGAAAAACGTCCAGAAATGTTTGAAGCTACTGACTGAATGAAAGGAGCTGGCATCTCACTCTCTTTGAATCTTCTTTATCATGCTAGGATTAGCAGGAAAAAGCTAAAAATTTCAGAATTGCACCGTGCAATGTGGAGATATTACTGTTTGTGCATTTACAATATTCATTGATTTTTGCCATTGAAAAACATGTTTTTCATATACCAGAAATGTTTGAAGCTACTGACTGAATGAAAGGAGCTGGCATCTCACTCTCTTTGAATCTTCTTTATCATGCTAGGATTAGCAGGAAAAAGCAAAAAATTTCAGAATTGCACCTTGCAATGTGGAGATATTACTGTTTGTGCATTTACAATATTCATTGATTTTTGCCATTGAAAAACGTCCAGAAATGTTTGAAGCTACTGACTGAATGAAAGGAGCTGGCATCTCACTCTCTTTGAATCTTCTTTATCATGCTAGGATTAACAGGAAAAAGCTAAAAATTTCAGAATTGCACCTTGCAATGTGGAGATATTACTGTTTGTGCATTTACAATATTCATTGATTTTTGCCATTGAAAAACATGTTTTTCATATACCAGAAATGTTTGAAGCTACTGACTGAATGAAAGGAGCTGGCATCTCACTCTCTTTGAATCTTCTTTATCATGCTAGGATTAACAGGAAAAAGCTAAAAATTTCAGAATTGCACCTTGCAATGTGGAGATATTACTGTTTGTGCATTTACAATATTCATTGATTTTTGCCATTGAAAAACATGTTTTTCATATACCAGAAATGTTTGAAGCTACTGACTGAATGAAAGGAGCTGGCATCTCACTCTCTTTGAATCTTCTTTATCATGCTAGGATTAACAGGAAAAAGCTAAAAATTTCAGAATTGCACTTTGCAATGTGGAGATATTACTGTTTGTGCATTTACAATATTCATTGATTTTTGCCATTGAAAAACATGTTTTTCATATACCAGAAATGTTTGAAGCTACTGACTGAATGAAAGGAGCTGGCATCTCACTCTCTTTGAATCTTCTTTATCATGCTAGGATTAACAGGAAAAAGCTAAAAATTTCAGAATTGCACCGTGCAATGTGGAGATATTACTGTTTGTGCATTTACAATATTCATTGATTTTTGCCATTGAAAAACATGTTTTTCATATACCAGAAATGTTTGAAGCTACTGACTGAATGAAAGGAGCTGGCATCTCACTCTCTTTGAATCTTCTTTATCATGCTAGGATTAACAGGAAAAAGCTAAAAATTTCAGAATTGCACCTTGCAATGTGGAGATATTACTGTTTGTGCATTTACAATATTCATTGATTTTTGCCATTGAAAAACATGTTTTTCATATACCAGAAATGTTTGAAGCTACTGACTGAATGAAAGGAGCTGGCATCTCACTCTCTTTGAATCTTCTTTATCATGCTAGGATTAACAGGAAAAAGCTAAAAATTTCAGAATTGCACCGTGCAATGTGGAGATATTACTGTTTGTGCATTTACAATATTCATTGATTTTTGCCATTGAAAAACATGTTTTTCATATACCAGAAATGTTTGAAGCTACTGACTGAATGAAAGGAGCTGGCATCTCACTCTCTTTGAATCTTCTTTATCATGCTAGGATTAGCAGGAAAAAGCTAAAAATTTCAGAATTGCACCGTGCAATGTGGAGATATTACTGTTTGTGCATTTACAATATTCATTGATTTTTGCCTTTGAAAAACATGTTTTTCATATACCAGAAATGTTTGAAGCTACTGACTGAATGAAAGGAGCTGGCATCTCACTCTCTTTAAATCTTCTTTATCATGCTAGGATTAGCAGGAAAAAGCTAAAAATTTCAGAATTGCACCGTGCAATGTGGAGATATTACTGTTTGGGCATTTACAATATTCATTGATTTTTGCCATTGAAAAACATGTTTTTCATATACCAGAAATGTTTGAAGCTACTGACTGAATGAAAGGAGCTGGCATCTCACTCTCTTTGAATCTTCTTTATCATGCTAGGATTAGCAGGAAAAAGCAAAAAATTTCAGAATTGCACCTTGCAATGTGGAGATATTACTGTTTGTGCATTTACAATATTCATTGATTTTTGCCATTGAAAAACGTCCAGAAATGTTTGAAGCTACTGACTGAATGAAAGGAGCTGGCATCTCACTCTCTTTGAATCTTCTTTATCATGCTAGGATTAACAGGAAAAAGCAAAAAATTTCAGAATTGCACCTTGCAATGTGGAGATATTACTGTTTGTGCATTTACAATATTCAATGATTTTTGCCATTGAAAAACATGTTTTTCATATACCAGAAATGTTTGAAGCTACTGACTGAATGAAAGGAGCTGGCATCTCACTCTCTTTGAATCTTCTTTATCATGCTAGGATTAACAGGAAAAAGCTAAAAATTTCAGAATTGCACCGTGCAATGTGGAGATATTACTGTTTGTGCATTTACAATATTCATTGATTTTTGCCATTGAAAAACATGTTTTTCATATACCAGAAATGTTTGAAGCTACTGACTGAATGAAAGGAGCTGGCATCTCACTCTCTTTGAATCTTCTTTATCATGCTAGGATTAGCAGGAAAAAGCTAAAAATTTCAGAATTGCACCTTGCAATGTGGAGATATTACTGTTTGTGCATTTACAATATTCATTGATTTTTTCCATTGAAAAACATGTTTTTCATATACCAGAAATGTTTGAAGCTACTGACTGAATGAAAGGAGCTGGCATCTCACTCTCTTTGAATCTTCTTTATCATGCTAGGATTAGCAGGAAAAAGCTAAAAATTTCAGAATTGCACCTTGCAATGTGGAGATATTACTGTTTGTGCATTTACAATATTCATTGATTTTTGCCATTGAAAAACATGTTTTTCATATACCAGAAATGTTTGAAGCTACTGACTGAATGAAAGGAGCTGGCATCTCACTCTCTTTGAATCTTCTTTATCATGCTAGGATTAACAGGAAAAAGCTAAAAATTTCAGAATTGCACCGTGCAATGTGGAGATATTACTGTTTGTGCATTTACAATATTCATTGATTTTTGCCATTGAAAAACATGTTTTTCATATACCAGAAATGTTTGAAGCTACTGACTGAATGAAAGGAGCTGGCATCTCACTCTCTTTGAATCTTCTTTATCATGCTAGGATTAGCAGGAAAAAGCTAAAAATTTCAGAATTGCACCTTGCAATGTGGAGATATTACTGTTTGTGCATTTACAATATTCATTGATTTTTGCCATTGAAAAACATGTTTTTCATATACCAGAAATGTTTGAAGCTACTGACTGAATGAAAGGAGCTGGCATCTCACTCTCTTTGAATCTTCTTTATCATGCTAGGATTAGCAGGAAAAAGCTAAAAATTTCAGAATTGCACCTTGCAATGTGGAGATATTACTGTTTGTGCATTTACAATATTCATTGATTTTTGCCATTGAAAAACGTCCAGAAATGTTTGAAGCTACTGACTGAATGAAAGGAGCTGGCATCTCACTCTCTTTGAATCTTCTTTATCATGCTAGGATTAACAGGAAAAAGCTAAAAATTTCAGAATTGCACCTTGCAATGTGGAGATATTACTGTTTGTGCATTTACAATATTCATTGATTTTTGCCATTGAAAAACGTCCAGAAATGTTTGAAGCTACTGACTGAATGAAAGGAGCTGGCATCTCACTCTCTTTGAATCTTCTTTATCATGCTAGGATTAGCAGGAAAAAGCAAAAAATTTCAGAATTGCACCGTGCAATGTGGAGATATTACTGTTTGTGCATTTACAATATTCATTGATTTTTGCCATTGAAAAACATGTTTTTCATATACCAGAAATGTTTGAAGCTACTGACTGAATGAAAGGAGCTGGCATCTCACTCTCTTTGAATCTTCTTTATCATGCTAGGATTAACAGGAAAAAGCAAAAAATTTCAGAATTGCACCGTGCAATGTGGAGATATTACTGTTTGTGTATTTACAATATTCATTGATTTTTGCCATTGAAAAACGTCCAGAAATGTTTGAAGCTACTGACTGAATGAAAGGAGCTGGCATCTCACTCTCTTTGAATCTTCTTTATCATGCTAGGATTAGCAGGAAAAAGCTAAAAATTTCAGAATTGCACCGTGCAATGTGGAGATATTACTGTTTGTGCATTTACAATATTCATTGATTTTTGCCATTGAAAAACATGTTTTTCATATACCAGAAATGTTTGAAGCTACTGACTGAATGAAAGGAGCTGGCATCTCACTCTCTTTGAATCTTCTTTATCATGCTAGGATTAGCAGGAAAAAGCAAAAAATTTCAGAATTGCACCTTGCAATGTGGAGATATTACTGTTTGTGCATTTACAATATTCATTGATTTTTGCCATTGAAAAACGTCCAGAAATGTTTGAAGCTACTGACTGAATGAAAGGAGCTGGCATCTCACTCTCTTTGAATCTTCTTTATCATGCTAGGATTAACAGGAAAAAGCTAAAAATTTCAGAATTGCACCTTGCAATGTGGAGATATTACTGTTTGTGCATTTACAATATTCATTGATTTTTGCCATTGAAAAACATGTTTTTCATATACCAGAAATGTTTGAAGCTACTGACTGAATGAAAGGAGCTGGCATCTCACTCTCTTTGAATCTTCTTTATCATGCTAGGATTAACAGGAAAAAGCTAAAAATTTCAGAATTGCACCTTGCAATGTGGAGATATTACTGTTTGTGCATTTACAATATTCATTGATTTTTGCCATTGAAAAACATGTTTTTCATATACCAGAAATGTTTGAAGCTACTGACTGAATGAAAGGAGCTGGCATCTCACTCTCTTTGAATCTTCTTTATCATGCTAGGATTAACAGGAAAAAGCTAAAAATTTCAGAATTGCACTTTGCAATGTGGAGATATTACTGTTTGTGCATTTACAATATTCATTGATTTTTGCCATTGAAAAACATGTTTTTCATATACCAGAAATGTTTGAAGCTACTGACTGAATGAAAGGAGCTGGCATCTCACTCTCTTTGAATCTTCTTTATCATGCTAGGATTAACAGGAAAAAGCTAAAAATTTCAGAATTGCACCGTGCAATGTGGAGATATTACTGTTTGTGCATTTACAATATTCATTGATTTTTGCCATTGAAAAACATGTTTTTCATATACCAGAAATGTTTGAAGCTACTGACTGAATGAAAGGAGCTGGCATCTCACTCTCTTTGAATCTTCTTTATCATGCTAGGATTAACAGGAAAAAGCTAAAAATTTCAGAATTGCACCTTGCAATGTGGAGATATTACTGTTTGTGCATTTACAATATTCATTGATTTTTGCCATTGAAAAACATGTTTTTCATATACCAGAAATGTTTGAAGCTACTGACTGAATGAAAGGAGCTGGCATCTCACTCTCTTTGAATCTTCTTTATCATGCTAGGATTAACAGGAAAAAGCTAAAAATTTCAGAATTGCACCGTGCAATGTGGAGATATTACTGTTTGTGCATTTACAATATTCATTGATTTTTGCCATTGAAAAACATGTTTTTCATATACCAGAAATGTTTGAAGCTACTGACTGAATGAAAGGAGCTGGCATCTCACTCTCTTTGAATCTTCTTTATCATGCTAGGATTAGCAGGAAAAAGCTAAAAATTTCAGAATTGCACCGTGCAATGTGGAGATATTACTGTTTGTGCATTTACAATATTCATTGATTTTTGCCTTTGAAAAACATGTTTTTCATATACCAGAAATGTTTGAAGCTACTGACTGAATGAAAGGAGCTGGCATCTCACTCTCTTTAAATCTTCTTTATCATGCTAGGATTAGCAGGAAAAAGCTAAAAATTTCAGAATTGCACCGTGCAATGTGGAGATATTACTGTTTGGGCATTTACAATATTCATTGATTTTTGCCATTGAAAAACATGTTTTTCATATACCAGAAATGTTTGAAGCTACTGACTGAATGAAAGGAGCTGGCATCTCACTCTCTTTGAATCTTCTTTATCATGCTAGGATTAGCAGGAAAAAGCAAAAAATTTCAGAATTGCACCTTGCAATGTGGAGATATTACTGTTTGTGCATTTACAATATTCATTGATTTTTGCCATTGAAAAACGTCCAGAAATGTTTGAAGCTACTGACTGAATGAAAGGAGCTGGCATCTCACTCTCTTTGAATCTTCTTTATCATGCTAGGATTAACAGGAAAAAGCAAAAAATTTCAGAATTGCACCTTGCAATGTGGAGATATTACTGTTTGTGCATTTACAATATTCAATGATTTTTGCCATTGAAAAACATGTTTTTCATATACCAGAAATGTTTGAAGCTACTGACTGAATGAAAGGAGCTGGCATCTCACTCTCTTTGAATCTTCTTTATCATGCTAGGATTAACAGGAAAAAGCTAAAAATTTCAGAATTGCACCGTGCAATGTGGAGATATTACTGTTTGTGCATTTACAATATTCATTGATTTTTGCCATTGAAAAACATGTTTTTCATATACCAGAAATGTTTGAAGCTACTGACTGAATGAAAGGAGCTGGCATCTCACTCTCTTTGAATCTTCTTTATCATGCTAGGATTAGCAGGAAAAAGCTAAAAATTTCAGAATTGCACCTTGCAATGTGGAGATATTACTGTTTGTGCATTTACAATATTCATTGATTTTTTCCATTGAAAAACATGTTTTTCATATACCAGAAATGTTTGAAGCTACTGACTGAATGAAAGGAGCTGGCATCTCACTCTCTTTGAATCTTCTTTATCATGCTAGGATTAGCAGGAAAAAGCTAAAAATTTCAGAATTGCACCTTGCAATGTGGAGATATTACTGTTTGTGCATTTACAATATTCATTGATTTTTGCCATTGAAAAACATGTTTTTCATATACCAGAAATGTTTGAAGCTACTGACTGAATGAAAGGAGCTGGCATCTCACTCTCTTTGAATCTTCTTTATCATGCTAGGATTAACAGGAAAAAGCTAAAAATTTCAGAATTGCACCGTGCAATGTGGAGATATTACTGTTTGTGCATTTACAATATTCATTGATTTTTGCCATTGAAAAACATGTTTTTCATATACCAGAAATGTTTGAAGCTACTGACTGAATGAAAGGAGCTGGCATCTCACTCTCTTTGAATCTTCTTTATCATGCTAGGATTAGCAGGAAAAAGCTAAAAATTTCAGAATTGCACCTTGCAATGTGGAGATATTACTGTTTGTGCATTTACAATATTCATTGATTTTTGCCATTGAAAAACATGTTTTTCATATACCAGAAATGTTTGAAGCTACTGACTGAATGAAAGGAGCTGGCATCTCACTCTCTTTGAATCTTCTTTATCATGCTAGGATTAGCAGGAAAAAGCTAAAAATTTCAGAATTGCACCTTGCAATGTGGAGATATTACTGTTTGTGCATTTACAATATTCATTGATTTTTGCCATTGAAAAACGTCCAGAAATGTTTGAAGCTACTGACTGAATGAAAGGAGCTGGCATCTCACTCTCTTTGAATCTTCTTTATCATGCTAGGATTAACAGGAAAAAGCTAAAAATTTCAGAATTGCACCTTGCAATGTGGAGATATTACTGTTTGTGCATTTACAATATTCATTGATTTTTGCCATTGAAAAACATGTTTTTCATATACCAGAAATGTTTGAAGCTACTGACTGAATGAAAGGAGCTGGCATCTCACTCTCTTTGAATCTTCTTTATCATGCTAGGATTAACAGGAAAAAGCTAAAAATTTCAGAATTGCACCTTGCAATGTGGAGATATTACTGTTTGTGCATTTACAATATTCATTGATTTTTGCCATTGAAAAACATGTTTTTCATATACCAGAAATGTTTGAAGCTACTGACTGAATGAAAGGAGCTGGCATCTCACTCTCTTTGAATCTTCTTTATCATGCTAGGATTAGCAGGAAAAAGCAAAAAATTTCAGAATTGCACCTTGCAATGTGGAGATATTACTGTTTGTGCATTTACAATATTCATTGATTTTTGCCATTGAAAAACGTCCAGAAATGTTTGAAGCTACTGACTGAATGAAAGGAGCTGGCATCTCACTCTCTTTGAATCTTCTTTATCATGCTAGGATTAGCAGGAAAAAGCAAAAAATTTCAGAATTGCACCGTGCAATGTGGAGATATTACTGTTTGTGCATTTACAATATTCATTGATTTTTGCCATTGAAAAACATGTTTTTCATATACCAGAAATGTTTGAAGCTACTGACTGAATGAAAGGAGCTGGCATCTCACTCTCTTTGAATCTTCTTTATCATGCTAGGATTAGCAGGAAAAAGCAAAAAATTTCAGAATTGCACCTTGCAATGTGGAGATATTACTGTTTGTGCATTTACAATATTCATTGATTTTTGCCATTGAAAAACGTCCAGAAATGTTTGAAGCTACTGACTGAATGAAAGGAGCTGGCATCTCACTCTCTTTGAATCTTCTTTATCATGCTAGGATTAACAGGAAAAAGCTAAAAATTTCAGAATTGCACCTTGCAATGTGGAGATATTACTGTTTGTGCATTTACAATATTCATTGATTTTTGCCATTGAAAAACATGTTTTTCATATACCAGAAATGTTTGAAGCTACTGACTGAATGAAAGGAGCTGGCATCTCACTCTCTTTGAATCTTCTTTATCATGCTAGGATTAACAGGAAAAAGCTAAAAATTTCAGAATTGCACCTTGCAATGTGGAGATATTACTGTTTGTGCATTTACAATATTCATTGATTTTTGCCATTGAAAAACATGTTTTTCATATACCAGAAATGTTTGAAGCTACTGACTGAATGAAAGGAGCTGGCATCTCACTCTCTTTGAATCTTCTTTATCATGCTAGGATTAACAGGAAAAAGCTAAAAATTTCAGAATTGCACCTTGCAATGTGGAGATATTACTGTTTGTGCATTTACAATATTCATTGATTTTTGCCATTGAAAAACATGTTTTTCATATACCAGAAATGTTTGAAGCTACTGACTGAATGAAAGGAGCTGGCATCTCACTCTCTTTGAATCTTCTTTATCATGCTAGGATTAACAGGAAAAAGCTAAAAATTTCAGAATTGCACCGTGCAATGTGGAGATATTACTGTTTGTGCATTTACAATATTCATTGATTTTTGCCATTGAAAAACATGTTTTTCATATACCAGAAATGTTTGAAGCTACTGACTGAATGAAAGGAGCTGGCATCTCACTCTCTTTGAATCTTCTTTATCATGCTAGGATTAACAGGAAAAAGCTAAAAATTTCAGAATTGCACCTTGCAATGTGGAGATATTACTGTTTGTGCATTTACAATATTCATTGATTTTTGCCATTGAAAAACATGTTTTTCATATACCAGAAATGTTTGAAGCTACTGACTGAATGAAAGGAGCTGGCATCTCACTCTCTTTGAATCTTCTTTATCATGCTAGGATTAACAGGAAAAAGCTAAAAATTTCAGAATTGCACCGTGCAATGTGGAGATATTACTGTTTGTGCATTTACAATATTCATTGATTTTTGCCATTGAAAAACATGTTTTTCATATACCAGAAATGTTTGAAGCTACTGACTGATTGAAAGGAGCTGGCATCTCACTCTCTTTGAATCTTCTTTATCATGCTAGGATTAGCAGGAAAAAGCTAAAAATTTCAGAATGGAACCGTGCAATGTGGAGATATTACTGTTTGTGCATTTACAATATTCATTGATTTTTGCCATTGAAAAACATGTTTTTCATATACCAGAAATGTTTGAAGCTACTGACTGAATGAAAGGAGCTGGCATCTCACTCTCTTTGAATCTTCTTTATCATGCTAGGATTAGCAGGAAAAAGCAAAAAATTTCAGAATTGCACCTTGCAATGTGGAGATATTACTGTTTGTGCATTTACAATATTCATTGATTTTTGCCATTGAAAAACATGTTTTTCATATACCAGAAATGTTTGAAGCTACTGACTGAATGAAAGGAGCTGGCATCTCACTCTCTTTGAATCTTCTTTATCATGCTAGGATTAACAGGAAAAAGCTAAAAATTTCAGAATTGCACCGTGCAATGTGGAGATATTACTGTTTGTGCATTTACAATATTCATTGATTTTTGCCATTGAAAAACATGTTTTTCATATACCAGAAATGTTTGAAGCTACTGACTGAATGAAAGGAGCTGGCATCTCACTCTCTTTGAATCTTCTTTATCATGCTAGGATTAGCAGGAAAAAGCTAAAAATTTCAGAATTGCACCGTGCAATGTGGAGATATTACTGTTTGTGCATTTACAATATTCATTGATTTTTGCCATTGAAAAACATGTTTTTCATATACCAGAAATGTTTGAAGCTACTGACTGAATGAAAGGAGCTGGCATCTCACTCTCTTTGAATCTTCTTTATCATGCTAGGATTAGCAGGAAAAAGCAAAAAATTTCAGAATTGCACCTTGCAATGTGGAGATATTACTGTTTGTGCATTTACAATATTCATTGATTTTTGCCATTGAAAAACGTCCAGAAATGTTTGAAGCTACTGACTGAATGAAAGGAGCTGGCATCTCACTCTCTTTGAATCTTCTTTATCATGCTAGGATTAACAGGAAAAAGCAAAAAATTTCAGAATTGCACCTTGCAATGTGGAGATATTACTGTTTGTGCATTTACAATATTCATTGATTTTTGCCATTGAAAAACATGTTTTTCATATACCAGAAATGTTTGAAGCTACTGACTGAATGAAAGGAGCTGGCATCTCACTCTCTTTGAATCTTCTTTATCATGCTAGGATTAACAGGAAAAAGCTAAAAATTTCAGAATTGCACCGTGCAATGTGGAGATATTACTGTTTGTGCATTTACAATATTCATTGATTTTTGCCATTGAAAAACATGTTTTTCATATACCAGAAATGTTTGAAGCTACTGACTGAATGAAAGGAGCTGGCATCTCACTCTCTTTGAATCTTCTTTATCATGCTAGGATTAGCAGGAAAAAGCTAAAAATTTCAGAATTGCACCTTGCAATGTGGAGATATTACTGTTTGTGCATTTACAATATTCATTGATTTTTGCCATTGAAAAACATGTTTTTCATATACCAGAAATGTTTGAAGCTACTGACTGAATGAAAGGAGCTGGCATCTCACTCTCTTTGAATCTTCTTTATCATGCTAGGATTAGCAGGAAAAAGCTAAAAATTTCAGAATTGCACCTTGCAATGTGGAGATATTACTGTTTGTGCATTTACAATATTCATTGATTTTTGCCATTGAAAAACATGTTTTTCATATACCAGAAATGTTTGAAGCTACTGACTGAATGAAAGGAGCTGGCATCTCACTCTCTTTGAATCTTCTTTATCATGCTAGGATTAACAGGAAAAAGCTAAAAATTTCAGAATTGCACCGTGCAATGTGGAGATATTACTGTTTGTGCATTTACAATATTCATTGATTTTTGCCATTGAAAAACATGTTTTTCATATACCAGAAATGTTTGAAGCTACTGACTGAATGAAAGGAGCTGGCATCTCACTCTCTTTGAATCTTCTTTATCATGCTAGGATTAGCAGGAAAAAGCTAAAAATTTCAGAATTGCACCTTGCAATGTGGAGATATTACTGTTTGTGCATTTACAATATTCATTGATTTTTGCCATTGAAAAACATGTTTTTCATATACCAGAAATGTTTGAAGCTACTGACTGAATGAAAGGAGCTGGCATCTCACTCTCTTTGAATCTTCTTTATCATGCTAGGATTAGCAGGAAAAAGCTAAAAATTTCAGAATTGCACCTTGCAATGTGGAGATATTACTGTTTGTGCATTTACAATATTCATTGATTTTTGCCTTTGAAAAACGTCCAGAAATGTTTGAAGCTACTGACTGAATGAAAGGAGCTGGCATCTCACTCTCTTTGAATCTTCTTTATCATGCTAGGATTAACAGGAAAAAGCTAAAAATTTCAGAATTGCACCTTGCAATGTGGAGATATTACTGTTTGTGCATTTACAATATTCATTGATTTTTGCCATTGAAAAACATGTTTTTCATATACCAGAAATGTTTGAAGCTACTGACTGAATGAAAGGAGCTGGCATCTCACTCTCTTTGAATCTTCTTTATCATGCTAGGATTAACAGGAAAAAGCTAAAAATTTCAGAATTGCACCGTGCAATGTGGAGATATTACTGTTTGTGCATTTACAATATTCATTGATTTTTGCCATTGAAAAACATGTTTTTCATATACCAGAAATGTTTGAAGCTACTGACTGAATGAAAGGAGCTGGCATCTCACTCTCTTTGAATCTTCTTTATCATGCTAGGATTAGCAGGAAAAAGCAAAAAATTTCAGAATTGCACCTTGCAATGTGGAGATATTACTGTTTGTGCATTTACAATATTCATTGATTTTTGCCATTGAAAAACGTCCAGAAATGTTTGAAGCTACTGACTGAATGAAAGGAGCTGGCATCTCACTCTCTTTGAATCTTCTTTATCATGCTAGGATTAGCAGGAAAAAGCAAAAAATTTCAGAATTGCACCGTGCAATGTGGAGATATTACTGTTTGTGCATTTACAATATTCATTGATTTTTGCCATTGAAAAACATGTTTTTCATATACCAGAAATGTTTGAAGCTACTGACTGAATGAAAGGAGCTGGCATCTCACTCTCTTTGAATCTTCTTTATCATGCTAGGATTAACAGGAAAAAGCAAAAAATTTCAGAATTGCACCGTGCAATGTGGAGATATTACTGTTTGTGCATTTACAATATTCATTGATTTTTGCCATTGAAAAACGTCCAGAAATGTTTGAAGCTACTGACTGAATGAAAGGAGCTGGCATCTCACTCTCTTTGAATCTTCTTTATCATGCTAGGATTAGCAGGAAAAAGCTAAAAATTTCAGAATTGCACCGTGCAATGTGGAGATATTACTGTTTGTGCATTTACAATATTCATTGATTTTTGCCATTGAAAAACATGTTTTTCATATACCAGAAATGTTTGAAGCTACTGACTGAATGAAAGGAGCTGGCATCTCACTCTCTTTGAATCTTCTTTATCATGCTAGGATTAGCAGGAAAAAGCAAAAAATTTCAGAATTGCACCTTGCAATGTGGAGATATTACTGTTTGTGCATTTACAATATTCATTGATTTTTGCCATTGAAAAACGTCCAGAAATGTTTGAAGCTACTGACTGAATGAAAGGAGCTGGCATCTCACTCTCTTTGAATCTTCTTTATCATGCTAGGATTAACAGGAAAAAGCTAAAAATTTCAGAATTGCACCTTGCAATGTGGAGATATTACTGTTTGTGCATTTACAATATTCATTGATTTTTGCCATTGAAAAACATGTTTTTCATATACCAGAAATGTTTGAAGCTACTGACTGAATGAAAGGAGCTGGCATCTCACTCTCTTTGAATCTTCTTTATCATGCTAGGATTAACAGGAAAAAGCTAAAAATTTCAGAATTGCACCGTGCAATGTGGAGATATTACTGTTTGTGCATTTACAATATTCATTGATTTTTGCCATTGAAAAACATGTTTTTCATATACCAGAAATGTTTGAAGCTACTGACTGAATGAAAGGAGCTGGCATCTCACTCTCTTTGAATCTTCTTTATCATGCTAGGATTAGCAGGAAAAAGCTAAAAATTTCAGAATTGCACCGTGCAATGTGGAGATATTACTGTTTGTGCATTTACAATATTCATTGATTTTTGCCATTGAAAAACATGTTTTTCATATACCAGAAATGTTTGAAGCTACTGACTGAATGAAAGGAGCTGGCATCTCACTCTCTTTGAATCTTCTTTATCATGCTAGGATTAGCAGGAAAAAGCTAAAAATTTCAGAATTGCACCGTGCAATGTGGAGATATTACTGTTTGTGCATTTACAATATTCATTGATTTTTGCCATTGAAAAACATGTTTTTCATATACCAGAAATGTTTGAAGCTACTGACTGAATGAAAGGAGCTGGCATCTCACTCTCTTTGAATCTTCTTTATCATGCTAGGATTAGCAGGAAAAAGCAAAAAATTTCAGAATTGCACCTTGCAATGTGGAGATATTACTGTTTGTGCATTTACAATATTCATTGATTTTTGCCATTGAAAAACGTCCAGAAATGTTTGAAGCTACTGACTGAATGAAAGGAGCTGGCATCTCACTCTCTTTGAATCTTCTTTATCATGCTAGGATTAACAGGAAAAAGCAAAAAATTTCAGAATTGCACCTTGCAATGTGGAGATATTACTGTTTGTGCATTTACAATATTCATTGATTTTTGCCATTGAAAAACATGTTTTTCATATACCAGAAATGTTTGAAGCTACTGACTGAATGAAAGGAGCTGGCATCTCACTCTCTTTGAATCTTCTTTATCATGCTAGGATTAACAGGAAAAAGCTAAAAATTTCAGAATTGCACCGTGCAATGTGGAGATATTACTGTTTGTGCATTTACAATATTCATTGATTTTTGCCATTGAAAAACATGTTTTTCATATACCAGAAATGTTTGAAGCTACTGACTGAATGAAAGGAGCTGGCATCTCACTCTCTTTGAATCTTCTTTATCATGCTAGGATTAGCAGGAAAAAGCTAAAAATTTCAGAATTGCACCTTGCAATGTGGAGATATTACTGTTTGTGCATTTACAATATTCATTGATTTTTGCCATTGAAAAACATGTTTTTCATATACCAGAAATGTTTGAAGCTACTGACTGAATGAAAGGAGCTGGCATCTCACTCTCTTTGAATCTTCTTTATCATGCTAGGATTAGCAGGAAAAAGCTAAAAATTTCAGAATTGCACCTTGCAATGTGGAGATATTACTGTTTGTGCATTTACAATATTCATTGATTTTTGCCATTGAAAAACTTGTTTTTCATATACCAGAAATGTTTGAAGCTACTGACTGAATGAAAGGAGCTGGCATCTCACTCTCTTTGAATCTTCTTTATCATGCTAGGATTAACAGGAAAAAGCTAAAAATTTCAGAATTGCACCGTGCAATGTGGAGATATTACTGTTTGTGCATTTACAATATTCATTGATTTTTGCCATTGAAAAACATGTTTTTCATATACCAGAAATGTTTGAAGCTACTGACTGAATGAAAGGAGCTGGCATCTCACTCTCTTTGAATCTTCTTTATCATGCTAGGATTAACAGGAAAAAGCTAAAAATTTCAGAATTGCACCTTGCAATGTGGAGATATTACTGTTTGTGCATTTACAATATTCATTGATTTTTGCCATTGAAAAACATGTTTTTCATATACCAGAAATGTTTGAAGCTACTGACTGAATGAAAGGAGCTGGCATCTCACTCTCTTTGAATCTTCTTTATCATGCTAGGATTAGCAGGAAAAAGCTAAAAATTTCAGAATTGCACCTTGCAATGTGGAGATATTACTGTTTGTGCATTTACAATATTCATTGATTTTTGCCATTGAAAAACGTCCAGAAATGTTTGAAGCTACTGACTGAATGAAAGGAGCTGGCATCTCACTCTCTTTGAATCTTCTTTATCATGCTAGGATTAACAGGAAAAAGCTAAAAATTTCAGAATTGCACCTTGCAATGTGGAGATATTACTGTTTGTGCATTTACAATATTCATTCATTTTTGCCATTGAAAAACATGTTTTTCATATACCAGAAATGTTTGAAGCTACTGACTGAATGAAAGGAGCTGGCATCTCACTCTCTTTGAATCTTCTTTATCATGCTAGGATTAACAGGAAAAAGCTAAAAATTTCAGAATTGCACCGTGCAATGTGGAGATATTACTGTTTGTGCATTTACAATATTCATTGATTTTTGCCATTGAAAAACATGTTTTTCATATACCAGAAATGTTTGAAGCTACTGACTGAATGAAAGGAGCTGGCATCTCACTCTCTTTGAATCTTCTTTATCATGCTAGGATTAGCAGGAAAAAGCAAAAAATTTCAGAATTGCACCTTGCAATGTGGAGATATTACTGTTTGTGCATTTACAATATTCATTGATTTTTGCCATTGAAAAACGTCCAGAAATGTTTGAAGCTACTGACTGAATGAAAGGAGCTGGCATCTCACTCTCTTTGAATCTTCTTTATCATGCTAGGATTAACAGGAAAAAGCTAAAAATTTCAGAATTGCACCGTGCAATGTGGAGATATTACTGTTTGTGCATTTACAATATTCATTGATTTTTGCCATTGAAAAACATGTTTTTCATATACCAGAAATGTTTGAAGCTACTGACTGAATGAAAGGAGCTGGCATCTCACTCTCTTTGAATCTTCTTTATCATGCTAGGATTAACAGGAAAAAGCAAAAAATTTCAGAATTGCACCGTGCAATGTGGAGATATTACTGTTTGTGCATTTACAATATTCATTGATTTTTGCCATTGAAAAACATGTTTTTCATATACCAGAAATGTTTGAAGCTACTGACTGAATGAAAGGAGCTGGCATCTCACTCTCTTTGAATCTTCTTTATCATACTAGGATTAGCAGGAAAAAGCTAAAAATTTCAGAATTGCACCGTGCAATGTGGAGATATTACTGTTTGTGCATTTACAATATTCATTGATTTTTGCCATTGAAAAACATGTTTTTCATATACCAGAAATGTTTGAAGCTACTGACTGAATGAAAGGAGCTGGCATCTCACTCTCTTTGAATCTTCTTTATCATGCTAGGATTAGCAGGAAAAAGCAAAAAATTTCAGAATTGCACCGTGCAATGTGGAGATATTACTGTTTGTGCATTTACAATATTCATTGATTTTTGCCATTGAAAAACATGTTTTTCATATACCAGAAATGTTTGAAGCTACTGACTGAATGAAAGGAGCTGGCATCTCACTCTCTTTGAATCTTCTTTATCATGCTAGGATTAGCAGGAAAAAGCAAAAAATTTCAGAATTGCACCTTGCAATGTGGAGATATTACTGTTTGTGCATTTACAATATTCATTGATTTTTGCCATTGAAAAACGTCCAGAAATGTTTGAAGCTACTGACTGAATGAAAGGAGCTGGCATCTCACTCTCTTTGAATCTTCTTTATCATGCTAGGATTAACAGGAAAAAGCTAAAAATTTCAGAATTGCACTGTGCAATGTGGAGATATTACTGTTTGTGCATTTACAATATTCATTGATTTTTGCCATTGAAAAACATGTTTTTCATATACCAGAAATGTTTGAAGCTACTGACTGAATGAAAGGAGCTGGCATCTCACTCTCTTTGAATCTTCTTTATCATGCTAGGATTAACAGGAAAAAGCTAAAAATTTCAGAATTGCACCGTGCAATGTGGAGATATTACTGTTTGTGCATTTACAATATTCATTGATTTTTGCCATTGAAAAACATGTTTTTCATATACCAGAAATGTTTGAAGCTACTGACTGAATGAAAGGAGCTGGCATCTCACTCTCTTTGAATCTTCTTTATCATGCTAGGATTAGCAGGAAAAAGCTAAAAATTTCAGAATTGCACCGTGCAATGTGGAGATATTACTGTTTGTGCATTTACAATATTCATTGATTTTTGCCATTGAAAAACATGTTTTTCATATACCAGAAATGTTTGAAGCTACTGACTGAATGAAAGGAGCTGGCATCTCACTCTCTTTGAATCTTCTTTATCATGCTAGGATTAGCAGGAAAAAGCAAAAAATTTCAGAATTGCACCGTGCAATGTGGAGATATTACTGTTTGTGCATTTACAATATTCATTGATTTTTGCCATTGAAAAACATGTTTTTCATATACCAGAAATGTTTGAAGCTACTGACTGAATGAAAGGAGCTGGCATCTCACTCTCTTTGAATCTTCTTTATCATGCTAGGATTAGCAGGAAAAAGCAAAAAATTTCAGAATTGCACCTTGCAATGTGGAGATATTACTGTTTGTGCATTTACAATATTCATTGATTTTTGCCATTGAAAAACGTCCAGAAATGTTTGAAGCTACTGACTGAATGAAAGGAGCTGGCATCTCACTCTCTTTGAATCTTCTTTATCATGCTAGGATTAACAGGAAAAAGCTAAAAATTTCAGAATTGCACCGTGCAATGTGGAGATATTACTGTTTGTGCATTTACAATATTCATTGATTTTTGCCATTGAAAAACATGTTTTTCATATACCAGAAATGTTTGAAGCTACTGACTGAATGAAAGGAGCTGGCATCTCACTCTCTTTGAATCTTCTTTATCATGCTAGGATTAGCAGGAAAAAGCAAAAAATTTCAGAATTGCACCTTGCAATGTGGAGATATTACTGTTTGTGCATTTACAATATTCATTGATTTTTGCCATTGAAAAACATGTTTTTCATATACCAGAAATGTTTGAAGCTACTGACTGAATGAAAGGAGCTGGCATCTCACTCTCTTTGAATCTTCTTTATCATGCTAGGATTAACAGGAAAAAGCTAAAAATTTCAGAATTGCACCTTGCAATGTGGAGATATTACTGTTTGTGCATTTACAATATTCATTGATTTTTGCCATTGAAAAACATGTTTTTCATATACCAGAAATGTTTGAAGCTACTGACTGAATGAAAGGAGCTGGCATCTCACTCTCTTTGAATCTTCTTTATCATGCTAGGATTAACAGGAAAAAGCTAAAAATTTCAGAATTGCACCGTGCAATGTGGAGATATTACTGTTTGTGCATTTACAATATTCATTGATTTTTGCCATTGAAAAACGTCCAGAAATGTTTGAAGCTACTGACTGAATGAAAGGAGCTGGCATCTCACTCTCTTTGAATCTTCTTTATCATGCTAGGATTAGCAGGAAAAAGCAAAAAATTTCAGAATTGCACCTTGCAATGTGGAGATATTACTGTTTGTGCATTTACAATATTCATTGATTTTTGCCATTGAAAAACATGTTTTTCATATACCAGAAATGTTTGAAGCTACTGACTGAATGAAAGGAGCTGGCATCTCACTCTCTTTGAATCTTCTTTATCATGCTAGGATTAGCAGGAAAAAGCAAAAAATTTCAGAATTGCACCTTGCAATGTGGAGATATTACTGTTTGTGCATTTACAATATTCATTGATTTTTGCCATTGAAAAACGTCCAGAAATGTTTGAAGCTACTGACTGAATGAAAGGAGCTGGCATCTCACTCTCTTTGAATCTTCTTTATCATGCTAGGATTAACAGGAAAAAGCAAAAAATTTCAGAATTGCACCTTGCAATGTGGAGATATTACTGTTTGTGCATTTACAATATTCATTGATTTTTGCCATTGAAAAACATGTTTTTCATATACCAGAAATGTTTGAAGCTACTGACTGAATGAAAGGAGCTGGCATCTCACTCTCTTTGAATCTTCTTTATCATGCTAGGATTAACAGGAAAAAGCTAAAAATTTCAGAATTGCACCGTGCAATGTGGAGATATTACTGTTTGTGCATTTACAATATTCATTGATTTTTGCCATTGAAAAACATGTTTTTCATATACCAGAAATGTTTGAAGCTACTGACTGAATGAAAGGAGCTGGCATTTCACTCTCTTTGAATCTTCTTTATCATGCTAGGATTAGCAGGAAAAAGCTAAAAATTTCAGAATTGCACCTTGCAATGTGGAGATATTACTGTTTGTGCATTTACAATATTCATTGATTTTTGCCATTGAAAAACATGTTTTTCATATACCAGAAATGTTTGAAGCTACTGACTGAATGAAAGGAGCTGGCATCTCACTCTCTTTGAATCTTCTTTATCATGCTAGGATTAGCAGGAAAAAGCAAAAAATTTCAGAATTGCACCTTGCAATGTGGAGATATTACTGTTTGTGCATTTACAATATTCATTGATTTTTGCCATTGAAAAACATGTTTTTCATATACCAGAAATGTTTGAAGCTACTGACTGAATGAAAGGAGCTGGCATCTCACTCTCTTTGAATCTTCTTTATCATGCTAGGATTAACAGGAAAAAGCTAAAAATTTCAGAATTGCACCTTGCAATGTGGAGATATTACTGTTTGTGCATTTACAATATTCATTGATTTTTGCCATTGAAAAACATGTTTTTCATATACCAGAAATGTTTGAAGCTACTGACTGAATGAAAGGAGCTGGCATCTCACTCTCTTTGAATCTTCTTTATCATGCTAGGATTAACAGGAAAAAGCTAAAAATTTCAGAATTGCACCGTGCAATGTGGAGATATTACTGTTTGTGCATTTACAATATTCATTGATTTTTGCCATTGAAAAACGTCCAGAAATGTTTGAAGCTACTGACTGAATGAAAGGAGCTGGCATCTCACTCTCTTTGAATCTTCTTTATCATGCTAGGATTAGCAGGAAAAAGCAAAAAATTTCAGAATTGCACCTTGCAATGTGGAGATATTACTGTTTGTGCATTTACAATATTCATTGATTTTTGCCATTGAAAAACATGTTTTTCATATACCAGAAATGTTTGAAGCTACTGACTGAATGAAAGGAGCTGGCATCTCACTCTCTTTGAATCTTCTTTATCATGCTAGGATTAGCAGGAAAAAGCAAAAAATTTCAGAATTGCACCTTGCAATGTGGAGATATTACTGTTTGTGCATTTACAATATTCATTGATTTTTGCCATTGAAAAACGTCCAGAAATGTTTGAAGCTACTGACTGAATGAAAGGAGCTGGCATCTCACTCTCTTTGAATCTTCTTTATCATGCTAGGATTAACAGGAAAAAGCAAAAAATTTCAGAATTGCACCTTGCAATGTGGAGATATTACTGTTTGTGCATTTACAATATTCATTGATTTTTGCCATTGAAAAACATGTTTTTCATATACCAGAAATGTTTGAAGCTACTGACTGAATGAAAGGAGCTGGCATCTCACTCTCTTTGAATCTTCTTTATCATGCTAGGATTAACAGGAAAAAGCTAAAAATTTCAGAATTGCACCGTGCAATGTGGAGATATTACTGTTTGTGCATTTACAATATTCATTGATTTTTGCCATTGAAAAACATGTTTTTCATATACCAGAAATGTTTGAAGCTACTGACTGAATGAAAGGAGCTGGCATTTCACTCTCTTTGAATCTTCTTTATCATGCTAGGATTAGCAGGAAAAAGCTAAAAATTTCAGAATTGCACCTTGCAATGTGGAGATATTACTGTTTGTGCATTTACAATATTCATTGATTTTTGCCATTGAAAAACATGTTTTTCATATACCAGAAATGTTTGAAGCTACTGACTGAATGAAAGGAGCTGGCATCTCACTCTCTTTGAATCTTCTTTATCATGCTAGGATTAGCAGGAAAAAGCTAAAAATTTCAGAATTGCACCTTGCAATGTGGAGATATTACTGTTTGTGCATTTACAATATTCATTGATTTTTGCCATTGAAAAACATGTTTTTCATATACCAGAAATGTTTGAAGCTACTGACTGAATGAAAGGAGCTGGCATCTCACTCTCTTTGAATCTTCTTTATCATGCTAGGATTAGCAGGAAAAAGCAAAAAATTTCAGAATTGCACCGTGCAATGTGGAGATATTACTGTTTGTGCATTTACAATATTCATTGATTTTTGCCATTGAAAAACATGTTTTTCATATACCAGAAATGTTTGAAGCTACTGACTGAATGAAAGGAGCTGGCATCTCACTCTCTTTGAATCTTCTTTATCATGCTAGGATTAGCAGGAAAAAGCAAAAAATTTCAGAATTGCACCTTGCAATGTGGAGATATTACTGTTTGTGCATTTACAATATTCATTGATTTTTGCCATTGAAAAACATGTTTTTCATATACCAGAAATGTTTGAAGCTACTGACTGAATGAAAGGAGCTGGCATCTCACTCTCTTTGAATCTTCTTTATCATGCTAGGATTAACAGGAAAAAGCTAAAAATTTCAGAATTGCACCTTGCAATGTGGAGATATTACTGTTTGTGCATTTACAATATTCATTGATTTTTGCCATTGAAAAACATGTTTTTCATATACCAGAAATGTTTGAAGCTACTGACTGAATGAAAGGAGCTGGCATCTCACTCTCTTTGAATCTTCTTTATCATGCTAGGATTAGCAGGAAAAAGCTAAAAATTTCAGAATTGCACCGTGCAATGTGGAGATATTACTGTTTGTGCATTTACAATATTCATTGATTTTTGCCATTGAAAAACATGTTTTTCATATACCAGAAATGTTTGAAGCTACTGACTGAATGAAAGGAGCTGGCATCTCACTCTCTTTGAATCTTCTTTATCATGCTAGGATTAACAGGAAAAAGCTAAAAATTTCAGAATTGCACCGTGCAATGTGGAGATATTACTGTTTGTGCATTTACAATATTCATTGATTTTTGCCATTGAAAAACGTCCAGAAATGTTTGAAGCTACTGACTGAATGAAAGGAGCTGGCATCTCACTCTCTTTGAATCTTCTTTATCATGCTAGGATTAGCAGGAAAAAGCAAAAAATTTCAGAATTGCACCTTGCAATGTGGAGATATTACTGTTTGTGCATTTACAATATTCATTGATTTTTGCCATTGAAAAACATGTTTTTCATATACCAGAAATGTTTGAAGCTACTGACTGAATGAAAGGAGCTGGCATCTCACTCTCTTTGAATCTTCTTTATCATGCTAGGATTAGCAGGAAAAAGCAAAAAATTTCAGAATTGCACCTTGCAATGTGGAGATATTACTGTTTGTGCATTTACAATATTCATTGATTTTTGCCATTGAAAAACGTCCAGAAATGTTTGAAGCTACTGACTGAATGAAAGGAGCTGGCATCTCACTCTCTTTGAATCTTCTTTATCATGCTAGGATTAACAGGAAAAAGCAAAAAATTTCAGAATTGCACCTTGCAATGTGGAGATATTACTGTTTGTGCATTTACAATATTCATTGATTTTTGCCATTGAAAAACATGTTTTTCATATACCAGAAATGTTTGAAGCTACTGACTGAATGAAAGGAGCTGGCATCTCACTCTCTTTGAATCTTCTTTATCATGCTAGGATTAACAGGAAAAAGCTAAAAATTTCAGAATTGCACCGTGCAATGTGGAGATATTACTGTTTGTGCATTTACAATATTCATTGATTTTTGCCATTGAAAAACATGTTTTTCATATACCAGAAATGTTTGAAGCTACTGACTGAATGAAAGGAGCTGGCATTTCACTCTCTTTGAATCTTCTTTATCATGCTAGGATTAGCAGGAAAAAGCTAAAAATTTCAGAATTGCACCTTGCAATGTGGAGATATTACTGTTTGTGCATTTACAATATTCATTGATTTTTGCCATTGAAAAACATGTTTTTCATATACCAGAAATGTTTGAAGCTACTGACTGAATGAAAGGAGCTGGCATCTCACTCTCTTTGAATCTTCTTTATCATGCTAGGATTAGCAGGAAAAAGCTAAAAATTTCAGAATTGCACCTTGCAATGTGGAGATATTACTGTTTGTGCATTTACAATATTCATTGATTTTTGCCATTGAAAAACATGTTTTTCATATACCAGAAATGTTTGAAGCTACTGACTGAATGAAAGGAGCTGGCATCTCACTCTCTTTGAATCTTCTTTATCATGCTAGGATTAGCAGGAAAAAGCAAAAAATTTCAGAATTGCACCGTGCAATGTGGAGATATTACTGTTTGTGCATTTACAATATTCATTGATTTTTGCCATTGAAAAACATGTTTTTCATATACCAGAAATGTTTGAAGCTACTGACTGAATGAAAGGAGCTGGCATCTCACTCTCTTTGAATCTTCTTTATCATGCTAGGATTAACAGGAAAAAGCTAAAAATTTCAGAATTGCACTGTGCAATGTGGAGATATTACTGTTTGTGCATTTACAATATTCATTGATTTTTGCCATTGAAAAACATGTTTTTCATATACCTGAAATGTTTGAAGCTACTGACTGAATGAAAGGAGCTGGCATCTCACTCTCTTTGAATCTTCTTTATCATGCTAGGATTAACAGGAAAAAGCTAAAAATTTCAGAATTGCACCTTGCAATGTGGAGATATTACTGTTTGTGCATTTACAATATTCATTGATTTTTGCCATTGAAAAACGTCCAGAAATGTTTGAAGCTACTGACTGAATGAAAGGAGCTGGCATCTCACTCTCTTTGAATCTTCTTTATCATGCTAGGATTAGCAGGAAAAAGCAAAAAATTTCAGAATTGCACCGTGCAATGTGGAGATATTACTGTTTGTGCATTTACAATATTCATTGATTTTTGCCATTGAAAAACATGTTTTTCATATACCAGAAATGTTTGAAGCTACTGACTGAATGAAAGGAGCTGGCATCTCACTCTCTTTGAATCTTCTTTATCATGCTAGGATTAACAGGAAAAAGCAAAAAATTTCAGAATTGCACCGTGCAATGTGGAGATATTACTGTTTGTGCATTTACAATTTTCATTGATTTTTGCCATTGAAAAACGTCCAGAAATGTTTGAAGCTACTGACTGAATGAAAGGAGCTGGCATCTCACTCTCTTTGAATCTTCTTTATCATGCTAGGATTAGCAGGAAAAAGCTAAAAATTTCAGAATTGCACCGTGCAATGTGGAGATATTACTGTTTGTGCATTTACAATATTCATTGATTTTTGCCATTGAAAAACATGTTTTTCATATACCAGAAATGTTTGAAGCTACTGACTGAATGAAAGGAGCTGGCATCTCACTCTCTTTGAATCTTCTTTATCATGCTAGGATTAGCAGGAAAAAGCAAAAAATTTCAGATTTGCACCTTGCAATGTGGAGATATTACTGTTTGTGCATTTACAATATTCATTGATTTTTGCCATTGAAAAACGTCCAGAAATGTTTGAAGCTACTGACTGAATGAAAGGAGCTGGCATCTCACTCTCTTTGAATCTTCTTTATCATGCTAGGATTAACAGGAAAAAGCTAAAAATTTCAGAATTGCACCTTGCAATGTGGAGATATTACTGTTTGTGCATTTACAATATTCATTGATTTTTGCCATTGAAAAACATGATTTTCATATACCAGAAATGTTTGAAGCTACTGACTGAATGAAAGGAGCTGGCATCTCACTCTCTTTGAATCTTCTTTATCATGCTAGGATTAACAGGAAAAAGCTAAAAATTTCAGAATTGCACCTTGCAATGTGGAGATATTACTGTTTGTGCATTTACAATATTCATTGATTTTTGCCATTGAAAAACATGTTTTTCATATACCAGAAATGTTTGAAGCTACTGACTGAATGAAAGGAGCTGGCATCTCACTCTCTTTGAATCTTCTTTATCATGCTAGGATTAACAGGAAAAAGCTAAAAATTTCAGAATTGCACCGTGCAATGTGGAGATATTACTGTTTGTGCATTTACAATATTCATTGATTTTTGCCATTGAAAAACATGTTTTTCATATACCAGAAATGTTTGAAGCTACTGACTGAATGAAAGGAGCTGGCATCTCACTCTCTTTGAATCTTCTTTATCATGCTAGGATTAGCAGGAAAAAGCAAAAAATTTCAGAATTGCACCTTGCAATGTGGAGATATTACTGTTTGTGCATTTACAATATTCATTGATTTTTGCCATTGAAAAACATGTTTTTCATATACCAGAAATGTTTGAAGCTACTGACTGAATGAAAGGAGCTGGCATCTCACTCTCTTTGAATCTTCTTTATCATGCTAGGATTAACAGGAAAAAGCTAAAAATTTCAGAATTGCACCTTGCAATGTGGAGATATTACTGTTTGTGCATTTACAATATTCATTGATTTTTGCCATTGAAAAACATGTTTTTCATATACCAGAAATGTTTGAAGCTACTGACTGAATGAAAGGAGCTGGCATCTCACTCTTTGGAATCTTCTTTATTCTTGCTAGGATTAGCAGGAAAAAGCAAAAAATTTCAGAATTGCACCGTGCAATGTGGAGATATTACTGTTTGTGCATTTACAATATTCATTGATTTTTGCCATTGAAAAACGTCCAGAAATGTTTGAAGCTACTGACTGAATGAAAGGAGCTGGCATCTCACTCTCTTTGAATCTTCTTTATCATGCTAGGATTAGCAGGAAAAAGCTAAAAATTTCAGAATTGCACCGTGCAATGTGGAGATATTACTGTTTGTGCATTTACAATATTCATTGATTTTTGCCATTGAAAAACATGTTTTTCATATACCAGAAATGTTTGAAGCTACTGACTGAATGAAAGGAGCTGGCATCTCACTCTCTTTGAATCTTCTTTATCATGCTAGGATTAACAGGAAAAAGCTAAAAATTTCAGAATTGCACCTTGCAATGTGGAGATATTACTGTTTGTGCATTTACAATATTCATTGATTTTTGCCATTGAAAAACATGTTTTTCATATACCAGAAATGTTTGAAGCTACTGACTGAATGAAAGGAGCTGGCATCTCACTCTCTTTGAATCTTCTTTATCATGCTAGGATTAACAGGAAAAAGCTAAAAATTTCAGAATTGCACCGTGCAATGTGGAGATATTACTGTTTGTGCATTTACAATATTCATTGATTTTTGCCATTGAAAAACATGTTTTTCATATACCAGAAATGTTTGAAGCTACTGACTGAATGAAAGGAGCTGGCATCTCACTCTCTTTGAATCTTCTTTATCATGCTAGGATTAGCAGGAAAAAGCAAAAAATTTCAGAATTGCACCTTGCAATGTGGAGATATTACTGTTTGTGCATTTACAATATTCATTGATTTTTGCCATTGAAAAACATGTTTTTCATATACCAGAAATGTTTGAAGCTACTGACTGAATGAAAGGAGCTGGCATCTCACTCTCTTTGAATCTTCTTTATCATGCTAGGATTAACAGGAAAAAGCTAAAAATGTCAGAATTGCACCTTGCAATGTGGAGATATTACTGTTTGTGCATTTACAATATTCATTGATTTTTGCCATTGAAAAACATGTTTTTCATATACCAGAAATGTTTGAAGCTACTGACTGAATGAAAGGAGCTGGCATCTCACTCTCTTTGAATCTTCTTTATCATGCTAGGATTAACAGGAAAAAGCTAAAAATTTCAGAATTGCACCGTGCAATGTGGAGATATTACTGTTTGTGCATTTACAATATTCATTGATTTTTGCCATTGAAAAACGTCCAGAAATGTTTGAAGCTACTGACTGAATGAAAGGAGCTGGCATCTCACTCTCTTTGAATCTTCTTTATCATGCTAGGATTAACAGGAAAAAGCTAAAAATTTCAGAATTGCACCGTGCAATGTGGAGATATTACTGTTTGTGCATTTACAATATTCATTGATTTTTGCCATTGAAAAACATGTTTTTCATATACCAGAAATGTTTGAAGCTACTGACTGAATGAAAGGAGCTGGCATCTCACTCTCTTTGAATCTTCTTTATCATGCTAGGATTAACAGGAAAAAGCTAAAAATTTCAGAATTGCACCGTACAATGTGGAGATATTACTGTTTGTGCATTTACAATATTCATTGATTTTTGCCATTGAAAAACATGTTTTTCATATACCAGAAATGTTTGAAGCTACTGACTGAATGAAAGGAGCTGGCATCTCACTCTCTTTGAATCTTCTTTATCATGCTAGGATTAGCAGGAAAAAGCAAAAAATTTCAGAATTGCACCTTGCAATGTGGAGATATTACTGTTTGTGCATTTACAATATTCATTGATTTTTGCCATTGAAAAACGTCCAGAAATGTTTGAAGCTACTGACTGAATGAAAGGAGCTGGCATCTCACTCTCTTTGAATCTTCTTTATCATGCTAGGATTAACAGGAAAAAGCTAAAAATTTCAGAATTGCACCTTGCAATGTGGAGATATTACTGTTTGTGCATTTACAATATTCATTGATTTTTGCCATTGAAAAACATGTTTTTCATATACCAGAAATGTTTGAAGCTACTGACTGAATGAAAGGAGCTGGCATCTCACTCTCTTTGAATCTTCTTTATCATGCTAGGATTAACAGGAAAAAGCTAAAAATTTCAGAATTGCACCGTGCAATGTGGAGATATTACTGTTTGTGCATTTACAATATTCATTGATTTTTGCCATTGAAAAACATGTTTTTCATATACCAGAAATGTTTGAAGCTACTGACTGAATGAAAGGAGCTGGCATCTCACTCTCTTTGAATCTTCTTTATCATGCTAGGATTAACAGGAAAAAGCTAAAAATTTCAGAATTGCACCGTGCAATGTGGAGATATTACTGTTTGTGCATTTACAATATTCATTGATTTTTGCCATTGAAAAACATGTTTTTCATATACCAGAAATGTTTGAAGCTACTGACTGAATGAAAGGAGCTGGCATCTCACTCTCTTTGAATCTTCTTTATCATGCTAGGATTAGCAGGAAAAAGCAAAAAATTTCAGAATTGCACCTTGCAATGTGGAGATATTACTGTTTGTGCATTTACAATATTCATTGATTTTTGCCATTGAAAAACATGTTTTTCATATACCAGAAATGTTTGAAGCTACTGACTGAATGAAAGGAGCTGGCATCTCACTCTCTTTGAATCTTCTTTATCATGCTAGGATTAACAGGAAAAAGCTAAAAATGTCAGAATTGCACCTTGCAATGTGGAGATATTACTGTTTGTGCATTTACAATATTCATTGATTTTTGCCATTGAAAAACATGTTTTTCATATACCAGAAATGTTTGAAGCTACTGACTGAATGAAAGGAGCTGGCATCTCACTCTCTTTGAATCTTCTTTATCATGCTAGGATTAACAGGAAAAAGCTAAAAATTTCAGAATTGCACCGTGCAATGTGGAGATATTACTGTTTGTGCATTTACAATATTCATTGATTTTTGCCATTGAAAAACGTCCAGAAATGTTTGAAGCTACTGACTGAATGAAAGGAGCTGGCATCTCACTCTCTTTGAATCTTCTTTATCATGCTAGGATTAACAGGAAAAAGCTAAAAATTTCAGAATTGCACCGTGCAATGTGGAGATATTACTGTTTGTGCATTTACAATATTCATTGATTTTTGCCATTGAAAAACATGTTTTTCATATACCAGAAATGTTTGAAGCTACTGACTGAATGAAAGGAGCTGGCATCTCACTCTCTTTGAATCTTCTTTATCATGCTAGGATTAACAGGAAAAAGCTAAAAATTTCAGAATTGCACCGTGCAATGTGGAGATATTACTGTTTGTGCATTTACAATATTCATTGATTTTTGCCATTGAAAAACATGTTTTTCATATACCAGAAATGTTTGAAGCTACTGACTGAATGAAAGGAGCTGGCATCTCACTCTCTTTGAATCTTCTTTATCATGCTAGGATTAGCAGGAAAAAGCAAAAAATTTCAGAATTGCACCTTGCAATGTGGAGATATTACTGTTTGTGCATTTACAATATTCATTGATTTTTGCCATTGAAAAACGTCCAGAAATGTTTGAAGCTACTGACTGAATGAAAGGAGCTGGCATCTCACTCTCTTTGAATCTTCTTTATCATGCTAGGATTAACAGGAAAAAGCTAAAAATTTCAGAATTGCACCTTGCAATGTGGAGATATTACTGTTTGTGCATTTACAATATTCATTGATTTTTGCCATTGAAAAACATGTTTTTCATATACCAGAAATGTTTGAAGCTACTGACTGAATGAAAGGAGCTGGCATCTCACTCTCTTTGAATCTTTTATCATGCTAGGATTAACAGGAAAAAGCTAAAAATTTCAGAATTGCACCGTGCAATGTGGAGATATTACTGTTTGTGCATTTACAATATTCATTGATTTTTGCCATTGAAAAACATGTTTTTCATATACCAGAAATGTTTGAAGCTACTGACTGAATGAAAGGAGCTGGCATCTCACTCTCTTTGAATCTTCTTTATCATGCTAGGATTAACAGGAAAAAGCTAAAAATTTCAGAATTGCACCGTGCAATGTGGAGATATTACTGTTTGTGCATTTACAATATTCATTGATTTTTGCCATTGAAAAACATGTTTTTCATATACCAGAAATGTTTGAAGCTACTGACTGAATGAAAGGAGCTGGCATCTCACTCTCTTTGAATCTTCTTTATCATGCTAGGATTAGCAGGAAAAAGCAAAAAATTTCAGAATTGCACCTTGCAATGTGGAGATATTACTGTTTGTGCATTTACAATATTCATTGATTTTTGCCATTGAAAAACAGGTTTTTTCATATCCCAGAAATGTTTGAAGCTACTGACTGAATGAAAGGAGCTGGCATCTCACTCTCTTTGAATCTTCTTTATCATGCTAGGATTAACAGGAAAAAGCTAAAAATTTCAGAATTGCACCTTGCAATGTGGAGATATTACTGTTTGTGCATTTACAATATTCATTGATTTTTGCCATTGAAAAACATGTTTTTCATATACCAGAAATGTTTGAAGCTACTGACTGAATGAAAGGAGCTGGCATCTCACTCTCTTTGAATCTTCTTTATCATGCTAGGATTAACAGGAAAAAGCTAAAAATTTCAGAATTGCACCGTGCAATGTGGAGATATTACTGTTTGTGCATTTACAATATTCATTGATTTTTGCCATTGAAAAACATGTTTTTCATATACCAGAAATGTTTGAAGCTACTGACTGAATGAAAGGAGCTGGCATCTCACTCTCTTTGAATCTTCTTTATCATGCTAGGATTAACAGGAAAAAGCTAAAAATTTCAGAATTGCACCGTGCAATGTGGAGATATTACTGTTTGTGCATTTACAATATTCATTGATTTTTGCCATTGAAAAACATGTTTTTCATATACCAGAAATGTTTGAAGCTACTGACTGAATGAAAGGAGCTGGCATCTCACTCTCTTTGAATCTTCTTTATCATGCTAGGATTAGCAGGAAAAAGCAAAAAATTTCAGAATTGCACCTTGCAATGTGGAGATATTACTGTTTGTGCATTTACAATATTCATTGATTTTTGCCATTGAAAAACATGTTTTTCATATACCAGAAATGTTTGAAGCTACTGACTGAATGAAAGGAGCTGGCATCTCACTCTCTTTGAATCTTCTTTATCATGCTAGGATTAACAGGAAAAAGCTAAAAATTTCAGAATTGCACCGTGCAATGTGGAGATATTACTGTTTGTGCATTTACAATATTCATTGATTTTTGCCATTGAAAAACATGTTTTTCATATACCAGAAATGTTTGAAGCTACTGACTGAATGAAAGGAGCTGGCATCTCACTCTCTTTGAATCTTCTTTATCATGCTAGGATTAACAGGAAAAAGCTAAAAATTTCAGAATTGCACCGTGCAATGTGGAGATATTACTGTTTGTGCATTTACAATATTCATTGATTTTTGCCATTGAAAAACATGTTTTTCATATACCAGAAATGTTTGAAGCTACTGACTGAATGAAAGGAGCTGGCATCTCACTCTCTTTGAATCTTCTTTATCATGCTAGGATTAGCAGGAAAAAGCAAAAAATTTCAGAATTGCACCTTGCAATGTGGAGATATTACTGTTTGTGCATTTACAATATTCATTGATTTTTGCCATTGAAAAACGTCCAGAAATGTTTGAAGCTACTGACTGAATGAAAGGAGCTGGCATCTCACTCTCTTTGAATCTTCTTTATCATGCTAGGATTAACAGGAAAAAGCTAAAAATTTCAGAATTGCACCTTGCAATGTGGAGATATTACTGTTTGTGCATTTACAATATTCATTGATTTTTGCCATTGAAAAACATGTTTTTCATATACCAGAAATGTTTGAAGCTACTGACTGAATGAAAGGAGCTGGCATCTCACTCTCTTTGAATCTTCTTTATCATGCTAGGATTAACAGGAAAAAGCTAAAAATTTCAGAATTGCACCGTGCAATGTGGAGATATTACTGTTTGTGCATTTACAATATTCATTGATTTTTGCCATTGAAAAACATGTTTTTCATATACCAGAAATGTTTGAAGCTACTGACTGAATGAAAGGAGCTGGCATCTCACTCTCTTTGAATCTTCTTTATCATGCTAGGATTAACAGGAAAAAGCTAAAAATTTCAGAATTGCACCATGCAATGTGGAGATATTACTGTTTGTGCATTTACAATATTCATTGATTTTTGCCATTGAAAAACATGTTTTTCATATACCAGAAATGTTTGAAGCTACTGACTGAATGAAAGGAGCTGGCATCTCACTCTCTTTGAATCTTCTTTATCATGCTAGGATTAGCAGGAAAAAGCAAAAAATTTCAGAATTGCACCTTGCAATGTGGAGATATTACTGTTTGTGCATTTACAATATTCATTGATTTTTGCCATTGAAAAACATGTTTTTCATATACCAGAAATGTTTGAAGCTACTGACTGAATGAAAGGAGCTGGCATCTCACTCTCTTTGAATCTTCTTTATCATGCTAGGATTAACAGGAAAAAGCTAAAAATGTCAGAATTGCACCTTGCAATGTGGAGATATTACTGTTTGTGCATTTACAATATTCATTGATTTTTGCCATTGAAAAACATGTTTTTCATATACCAGAAATGTTTGAAGCTACTGACTGAATGAAAGGAGCTGGCATCTCACTCTCTTTGAATCTTCTTTATCATGCTAGGATTAACAGGAAAAAGCTAAAAATTTCAGAATTGCACCGTGCAATGTGGAGATATTACTGTTTGTGCATTTACAATATTCATTGATTTTTGCCATTGAAAAACGTCCAGAAATGTTTGAAGCTACTGACTGAATGAAAGGAGCTGGCATCTCACTCTCTTTGAATCTTCTTTATCATGCTAGGATTAACAGGAAAAAGCTAAAAATTTCAGAATTGCACCGTGCAATGTGGAGATATTACTGTTTGTGCATTTACAATATTCATTGATTTTTGCCATTGAAAAACATGTTTTTCATATACCAGAAATGTTTGAAGCTACTGACTGAATGAAAGGAGCTGGCATCTCACTCTCTTTGAATCTTCTTTATCATGCTAGGATTAACAGGAAAAAGCTAAAAATTTCAGAATTGCACCGTGCAATGTGGAGATATTACTGTTTGTGCATTTACAATATTCATTGATTTTTGCCATTGAAAAACATGTTTTTCATATACCAGAAATGTTTGAAGCTACTGACTGAATGAAAGGAGCTGGCATCTCACTCTCTTTGAATCTTCTTTATCATGCTAGGATTAGCAGGAAAAAGCAAAAAATTTCAGAATTGCACCTTGCAATGTGGAGATATTACTGTTTGTGCATTTACAATATTCATTGATTTTTGCCATTGAAAAACGTCCAGAAATGTTTGAAGCTACTGACTGAATGAAAGGAGCTGGCATCTCACTCTCTTTGAATCTTCTTTATCATGCTAGGATTAACAGGAAAAAGCTAAAAATTTCAGAATTGCACCTTGCAATGTGGAGATATTACTGTTTGTGCATTTACAATATTCATTGATTTTTGCCATTGAAAAACATGTTTTTCATATACCAGAAATGTTTGAAGCTACTGACTGAATGAAAGGAGCTGGCATCTCACTCTCTTTGAATCTTCTTTATCATGCTAGGATTAACAGGAAAAAGCTAAAAATTTCAGAATTGCACCGTGCAATGTGGAGATATTACTGTTTGTGCATTTACAATATTCATTGATTTTTGCCATTGAAAAACATGTTTTTCATATACCAGAAATGTTTGAAGCTACTGACTGAATGAAAGGAGCTGGCATCTCACTCTCTTTGAATCTTCTTTATCATGCTAGGATTAACAGGAAAAAGCTAAAAATTTCAGAATTGCACCGTGCAATGTGGAGATATTACTGTTTGTGCATTTACAATATTCATTGATTTTTGCCATTGAAAAACATGTTTTTCATATACCAGAAATGTTTGAAGCTACTGACTGAATGAAAGGAGCTGGCATCTCACTCTCTTTGAATCTTCTTTATCATGCTAGGATTAGCAGGAAAAAGCAAAAAATTTCAGAATTGCACCTTGCAATGTGGAGATATTACTGTTTGTGCATTTACAATATTCATTGATTTTTGCCATTGAAAAACATGTTTTTCATATACCAGAAATGTTTGAAGCTACTGACTGAATGAAAGGAGCTGGCATCTCACTCTCTTTGAATCTTCTTTATCATGCTAGGATTAACAGGAAAAAGCTAAAAATGTCAGAATTGCACCTTGCAATGTGGAGATATTACTGTTTGTGCATTTACAATATTCATTGATTTTTGCCATTGAAAAACATGTTTTTCATATACCAGAAATGTTTGAAGCTACTGACTGAATGAAAGGAGCTGGCATCTCACTCTCTTTGAATCTTCTTTATCATGCTAGGATTAACAGGAAAAAGCTAAAAATTTCAGAATTGCACCGTGCAATGTGGAGATATTACTGTTTGTGCATTTACAATATTCATTGATTTTTGCCATTGAAAAACGTCCAGAAATGTTTGAAGCTACTGACTGAATGAAAGGAGCTGGCATCTCACTCTCTTTGAATCTTCTTTATCATGCTAGGATTAACAGGAAAAAGCTAAAAATTTCAGAATTGCACCGTGCAATGTGGAGATATTACTGTTTGTGCATTTACAATATTCATTGATTTTTGCCATTGAAAAACATGTTTTTCATATACCAGAAATGTTTGAAGCTACTGACTGAATGAAAGGAGCTGGCATCTCACTCTCTTTGAATCTTCTTTATCATGCTAGGATTAACAGGAAAAAGCTAAAAATTTCAGAATTGCACCTTGCAATGTGGAGATATTACTGTTTGTGCATTTACAATATTTATTGATTTTTGCCATTGAAAAACATGTTTTTCATATACCAGAAATGTTTGAAGCTACTGACTGAATGAAAGGAGCTGGCATCTCACTCTCTTTGAATCTTCTTTATCATGCTAGGATTAACAGGAAAAAGCTAAAAATTTCAGAATTGCACCTTGCAATGTGGAGATATTACTGTTTGTGCATTTACAATATTCATTGATTTTTGCCATTGAAAAACATGTTTTTCATATACCAGAAATGTTTGAAGCTACTGACTGAATGAAAGGAGCTGGCATCTCACTCTCTTTGAATCTTCTTTATCATGCTAGGATTAACAGGAAAAAGCTAAAAATTTCAGAATTGCACCGTGCAATGTGGAGATATTACTGTTTGTGCATTTACAATATTCATTGATTTTTGCCATTGAAAAACATGTTTTTCATATACCAGAAATGTTTGAAGCTACTGACTGAATGAAAGGAGCTGGCATCTCACTCTCTTTGAATCTTCTTTATCATGCTAGGATTAGCAGGAAAAAGCAAAAAATTTCAGAATTGCACCTTGCAATGTGGAGATATTACTGTTTGTGCATTTACAATATTCATTGATTTTTGCCATTGAAAAACATGTTTTTCATATACCAGAAATGTTTGAAGCTACTGACTGAATGAAAGGAGCTGGCATCTCACTCTCTTTGAATCTTCTTTATCATGCTAGGATTAGCAGGAAAAAGCTAAAAATTTCAGAATTGCACCTTGCAATGTGGAGATATTACTGTTTGTGCATTTACAATATTCATTGATTTTTGCCATTGAAAAACATGTTTTTCATATACCAGAAATGTTTGAAGCTACTGACTGAATGAAAGGAGCTGGCATCTCACTCTCTTTGAATCTTCTTTATCATGCTAGGATTAACAGGAAAAAGCTAAAAATTTCAGAATTGCACCTTGCAATGTGGAGATATTACTGTTTGTGCATTTACAATATTCATTGATTTTTGCCATTGAAAAACGTCCAGAAATGTTTGAAGCTACTGACTGAATGAAAGGAGCTGGCATCTCACTCTCTTTGAATCTTCTTTATCATGCTAGGATTAGCAGGAAAAAGCTAAAAATTTCTGAATTGCACCTTGCAATGTGGAGATATTACTGTTTGTGCATTTACAATATTCATTGATTTTTGCCATTGAAAAACATGTTTTTCATATACCAGAAATGTTTGAAGCTACTGACTGAATGAAAGGAGCTGGCATCTCACTCTCTTTGAATCTTCTTTATCATGCTAGGATTAGCAGGAAAAAGCAAAAAATTTCAGAATTGCACCTTGCAATGTGGAGATATTACTGTTTGTGCATTTACAATATTCATTGATTTTTGCCATTGAAAAACGTCCAGAAATGTTTGAAGCTACTGACTGAATGAAAGGAGCTGGCATCTCACTCTCTTTGAATCTTCTTTATCATGCTAGGATTAACAGGAAAAAGCTAAAAATTTCAGAATTGCACCTTGCAATGTGGAGATATTACTGTTTGTGCATTTACAATATTCATTGATTTTTGCCATTGAAAAACATGTTTTTCATATACCAGAAATGTTTGAAGCTACTGACTGAATGAAAGGAGCTGGCATCTCACTCTCTTTGAATCTTCTTTATCATGCTAGGATTAGCAGGAAAAAGCAAAAAATTTCAGAATTGCACCTTGCAATGTGGAGATATTACTGTTTGTGCATTTACAATATTCATTGATTTTTGCCATTGAAAAACATGTTTTTCATATACCAGAAATGTTTGAAGAAACTGACTGAATGAAAGGAGCTGGCATCTCACTCTCTTTGAATCTTCTTTATCATGCTAGGATTAACAGGAAAAAGCTAAAAATTTCAGAATTGCACCGTGCAATGTGGAGATATTACTGTTTGTGCATTTACAATATTCATTGATTTTTGCCATTGAAAAACATGTTTTTCATATACCAGAAATGTTTGAAGCTACTGACTGAATGAAAGGAGCTGGCATCTCACTCTCTTTGAATCTTCTTTATCATGCTAGGATTAACAGGAAAAAGCTAAAAATTTCAGAATTGCACCTTGCAATGTGGAGATATTACTGTTTGTGCATTTACAATATTCATTGATTTTTGCCATTGAAAAACATGTTTTTCATATACCAGAAATGTTTGAAGCTACTGACTGAATGAAAGGAGCTGGCATCTCACTCTCTTTGAATCTTCTTTATCATGCTAGGATTAGCAGGAAAAAGCAAAAAATTTCAGAATTGCACCGTGCAATGTGGAGATATTACTGTTTGTGCATTTACAATATTCATTGATTTTTGCCATTGAAAAACATGTTTTTCATATACCAGAAATGTTTGAAGCTACTGACTGAATGAAAGGAGCTGGCATCTCACTCTCTTTGAATCTTCTTTATCATGCTAGGATTAACAGGAAAAAGCTAAAAATTTCAGAATTGCACCGTGCAATGTGGAGATATTACTGTTTGTGCATTTACAATATTCATTGATTTTTGCCATTGAAAAACATGTTTTTCATATACCAGAAATGTTTGAAGCTACTGACTGAATGAAAGGAGCTGGCATCTCACTCTCTTTGAATCTTCTTTATCATGCTAGGATTAACAGGAAAAAGCAAAAAATTTCAGAATTGCACCGTGCAATGTGGAGATATTTCTGTTTGTGCATTTACAATATTCATTGATTTTTGCCATTGAAAAACGTCCAGAAATGTTTGAAGCTACTGACTGAATGAAAGGAGCTGGCATCTCACTCTCTTTGAATCTTCTTTATCATGCTAGGATTAACAGGAAAAAGCTAAAAATTTCAGAATTGCACCGTGCAATGTGGAGATATTACTGTTTGTGCATTTACAATATTCATTGATTTTTGCCATTGAAAAACATGTTTTTCATATACCAGAAATGTTTGAAGCTACTGACTGAATGAAAGGAGCTGGCATCTCACTCTCTTTGAATCTTCTTTATCATGCTAGGATTAGCAGGAAAAAGCAAAAAATTTCAGAATTGCACCTTGCAATGTGGAGATATTACTGTTTGTGCATTTACAATATTCATTGATTTTTGCCATTGAAAAACATGTTTTTCATATACCAGAAATGTTTGAAGCTACTGACTGAATGAAAGGAGCTGGCATCTCACTCTCTTTGAATCTTCTTTATCATGCTAGGATTAACAGGAAAAAGCTAAAAATTTCAGAATTGCACCGTGCAATGTGGAGATATTACTGTTTGTGCATTTACAATATTCATTGATTTTTGCCATTGAAAAACATGTTTTTCATATACCAGAAATGTTTGAAGCTACTGACTGAATGAAAGGAGCTGGCATCTCACTCTCTTTGAATCTTCTTTATCATGCTAGGATTAACAGGAAAAAGCAAAAAATTTCAGAATTGCACCTTGCAATGTGGAGATATTACTGTTTGTGCATTTACAATATTCATTGATTTTTGCCATTGAAAAACATGTTTTTCATATACCAGAAATGTTTGAAGCTACTGACTGAATGAAAGGAGCTGGCATCTCACTCTCTTTGAATCTTCTTTATCATGCTAGGATTAACAGGAAAAAGCTAAAAATTTCAGAATTGCACCTTGCAATGTGGAGATATTACTGTTTGTGCATTTACAATATTCATTGATTTTTGCCATTGAAAAACATGTTTTTCATATACCAGAAATGTTTGAAGCTACTGACTGAATGAAAGGAGCTGGCATCTCACTCTCTTTGAATCTTCTTTATCATGCTAGGATTAACAGGAAAAAGCTAAAAATTTCAGAATTGCACCGTGCAATGTGGAGATATTACTGTTTGTGCATTTACAATATTCATTGATTTTTGCCATTGAAAAACATGTTTTTCATATACCAGAAATGTTTGAAGCTACTGACTGAATGAAAGGAGCTGGCATCTCACTCTCTTTGAATCTTCTATATCATGCTAGGATTAACAGGAAAAAGCAAAAAATTTCAGAATTGCACCTTGCAATGTGGAGATATTACTGTTTGTGCATTTACAATAGTCATTGATTTTTGCCATTGAAAAACGTCCAGAAATGTTTGAAGCTACTGACTGAATGAAAGGAGCTGGCATCTCACTCTCTTTGAATCTTCTTTATCATGCTAGGATTAGCAGGAAAAAGCAAAAAATTTCAGAATTGCACCATGCAATGTGGAGATATTACTGTTTGTGCATTTACAATATTCATTGATTTTTGCCATTGAAAAACATGTTTTTCATATACCAGAAATGTTTGAAGCTACTGACTGAATGAAAGGAGCTGGCATCTCACTCTCTTTGAATCTTCTTTATCATGCTAGGATTAGCAGGAAAAAGCTAAAAATTTCAGAATTGCACCGTGCAATGTGGAGATATTACTGTTTGTGCATTTACAATATTCATTGATTTTTGCCATTGAAAAGCATGTTTTTCATATACCAGAAATGTTTGAAGCTACTGACTGAATGAAAGGAGCTGGCATCTCACTCTCTTTGAATCTTCTTTATCATGCTAGGATTAGCAGGAAAAAGCAAAAAATTTCAGAATTGCACCGTGCAATGTGGAGATATTACTGTTTGTGCATTTACAATATTCATTGATTTTTGCCATTGAAAAACATGTTTTTCATATACCAGAAATGTTTGAAGCTACTGACTGAATGAAAGGAGCTGGCATCTCACTCTCTTTGAATCTTCTTTATCATGCTAGGATTAGCAGGAAAAAGCAAAAAATTTCAGAATTGCACCTTGCAATGTGGAGATATTACTGTTTGTGCATTTACAATATTCATTGATTTTTGCCATTGAAAAACATGTTTTTCATATACCAGAAATGTTTGAAGCTACTGACTGAATGAAAGGAGCTGGCATCTCACTCTCTTTGAATCTTCTTTATCATGCTAGGATTAGCAGGAAAAAGCTAAAAATTTCAGAATTGCACCGTGCAATGTGGAGATATTACTGTTTGTGCATTTACAATATTCATTGATTTTTGCCATTGAAAAACGTCCAGAAATGTTTGAAGCTACTGACTGAATGAAAGGAGCTGGCATCTCACTCTCTTTGAATCTTCTTTATCATGCTAGGATTAGCAGGAAAAAGCAAAAAATTTCAGAATTGCACCTTGCAATGTGGAGATATTACTGTTTGTGCATTTACAATATTCATTGATTTTTGCCATTGAAAAACATGTTTTTCATATACCAGAAATGTTTGAAGCTACTGACTGAATGAAAGGAGCTGGCATCTCACTCTCTTTGAATCTTCTTTATCATGCTAGGATTAACAGGAAAAAGCTAAAAATTTCAGAATTGCACCGTGCAATGTGGAGATATTACTGTTTGTGCATTTACAATATTCATTGATTTTTGCCATTGAAAAACGTCCAGAAATGTTTGAAGCTACTGACTGAATGAAAGGAGCTGGCATCTCACTCTCTTTGAATCTTCTTTATCATGCTAGGATTAGCAGGAAAAAGCTAAAAATTTCAGAATTGCACCTTGCAATGTGGAGATATTACTGTTTGTGCATTTACAATATTCATTGATTTTTGCCATTGAAAAACATGTTTTTCATATACCAGAAATGTTTGAAGCTACTGACTGAATGAAAGGAGCTGGCATCTCACTCTCTTTGAATCTTCTTTATCATGCTAGGATTAACAGGAAAAAGCTAAAAATTTCAGAATTGCACCGTGCAATGTGGAGATATTACTGTTTGTGCATTTACAATATTCATTGATTTTTGCCATTGAAAAACGTCCAGAAATGTTTGAAGCTACTGACTGAATGAAAGGAGCTGGCATCTCACTCTCTTTGAATCTTCTTTATCATGCTAGGATTAGCAGGAAAAAGCAAAAAATTTCAGAATTGCACCTTGCAATGTGGAGATATTACTGTTTGTGCATTTACAATATTCATTGATTTTTGCCATTGAAAAACATGTTTTTCATATACCAGAAATGTTTGAAGCTACTGACTGAATGAAAGGAGCTGGCATCTCACTCTCTTTGAATCTTCTTTATCATGCTAGGATTAACAGGAAAAAGCTAAAAATTTCAGAATTGCACCGTGCAATGTGGAGATATTACTGTTTGTGCATTTACAATATTCATTGATTTTTGCCATTGAAAAACGTCCAGAAATGTTTGAAGCTACTGACTGAATGAAAGGAGCTGGCATCTCACTCTCTTTGAATCTTCTTTATCATGCTAGGATTAACAGGAAAAAGCTAAAAATTTCAGAATTGCACCTTGCAATGTGGAGATATTACTGTTTGTGCATTTACAATATTCATTGATTTTTGCCATTGAAAAACGTCCAGAAATGTTTGAAGCTACTGACTGAATGAAAGGAGCTGGCATCTCACTCTCTTTGAATCTTCTTTATCATGCTAGGATTAGCAGGAAAAAGCAAAAAATTTCAGAATTGCACGGCGCAATGTGGAGATATTACTGTTTGTGCATTTACAATATTCATTGATTTTTGCCATTGAAAAACGTCCAGAAATGTTTGAAGCTACTGACTGAATGAAAGGAGCTGGCATCTCACTCTCTTTGAATCTTCTTTATCATGCTAGGATTAGCAGGAAAAAGCAAAAAATTTCAGAATTGCACCGTGCAATGTGGAGATATTACTGTTTGTGCATTTACAATATTCATTGATTTTTGCCATTGAAAAACATGTTTTTCATATACCAGAAATGTTTGAAGCTACTGACTGAATGAAAGGAGCTGGCATCTCACTCTCTTTGAATCTTCTTTATCATGCTAGGATTAGCAGGAAAAAGCAAAAAATTTCAGAATTGCACCGTGCAATGTGGAGATATTACTGTTTGTGCATTTACAATATTCATTGATTTTTGCCATTGAAAAACATGTTTTTCATATACCAGAAATGTTTGAAGCTACTGACTGAATGAAAGGAGCTGGCATCTCACTCTCTTTGAATCTTCTTTATCATGCTAGGATTAGCAGGAAAAAGCAAAAAATTTCAGAATTGCACCGTGCAATGTGGAGATATTACTGTTTGTGCATTTACAATATTCATTGATTTTTGCCATTGAAAAACATGTTTTTCATATACCAGAAATGTTTGAAGCTACTGACTGAATGAAAGGAGCTGGCATCTCACTCTCTTTGAATCTTCTTTATCATGCTAGGATTAACAGGAAAAAGCTAAAAATTTCAGAATTGCACCGTGCAATGTGGAGATATTACTGTTTGTGCATTTACAATATTCATTGATTTTTGCCATTGAAAAACATGTTTTTCATATACCAGAAATGTTTGAAGCTACTGACTGAATGAAAGGAGCTGGCATCTCACTCTCTTTGAATCTTCTTTATCATGCTAGGATTAACAGGAAAAAGCTAAAAATTTCAGAATTGCACCTTGCAATGTGGAGATATTACTGTTTGTGCATTTACAATATTCATTGATTTTTGCCATTGAAAAACATGTTTTTCATATACCAGAAATGTTTGAAGCTACTGACTGAATGAAAGGAGCTGGCATCTCACTCTCTTTGAATCTTCTTTATCATGCTAGGATTAACAGGAAAAAGCAAAAAATTTCAGAATTGCACCTTGCAATGTGGAGATATTACTGTTTGTGCATTTACAATATTCATTGATTTTTGCCATTGAAAAACATGTTTTTCATATACCAGAAATGTTTGAAGCTACTGACTGAATGAAAGGAGCTGGCATCTCACTCTCTTTGAATCTTCTTTATCATGCTAGGATTAACAGGAAAAAGCTAAAAATTTCAGAATTGCACCGTGCAATGTGGAGATATTACTGTTTGTGCATTTACAATATTCATTGATTTTTGCCATTGAAAAACGTCCAGAAATGTTTGAAGCTACTGACTGAATGAAAGGAGCTGGCATCTCACTCTCTTTGAATCTTCTTTATCATGCTAGGATTAACAGGAAAAAGCAAAAAATTTCAGAATTGCACCGTGCAATGTGGAGATATTACTGTTTGTGCATTTACAATATTCATTGATTTTTGCCATTGAAAAACATGTTTTTCATATACCAGAAATGTTTGAAGCTACTGACTGAATGAAAGGAGCTGGCATCTCACTCTCTTTGAATCTTCTTTATCATGCTAGGATTAACAGGAAAAAGCTAAAAATTTCAGAATTGCACCTTGCAATGTGGAGATATTACTGTTTGTGCATTTACAATATTCATTGATTTTTGCCATTGAAAAACATGTTTTTCATATACCAGAAATGTTTGAAGCTACTGACTGAATGAAAGGAGCTGGCATCTCACTCTCTTTGAATCTTCTTTATCATGCTAGGATTAACAGGAAAAAGCTAAAAATTTCAGAATTGCACCTTGCAATGTGGAGATATTACTGTTTGTGCATTTACAATATTCATTGATTTTTGCCATTGAAAAACATGTTTTTCATATACCAGAAATGTTTGAAGCTACTGACTGAATGAAAGGAGCTGGCATCTCACTCTCTTTGAATCTTCTTTATCATGCTAGGATTAACAGGAAAAAGCTAAAAATTTCAGAATTGCACCGTGCAATGTGGAGATATTACTGTTTGTGCATTTACAATATTCATTGATTTTTGCCATTGAAAAACGTCCAGAAATGTTTGAAGCTACTGACTGAATGAAAGGAGCTGGCATCTCACTCTCTTTGAATCTTCTTTATCATGCTAGGATTAGCAGGAAAAAGCTAAAAATTTCAGAATTGCACCTTGCAATGTGGAGATATTACTGTTTGTGCATTTACAATATTCATTGATTTTTGCCATTGAAAAACATGTTTTTCATATACCAGAAATGTTTGAAGCTACTGACTGAATGAAAGGAGCTGGCATCTCACTCTCTTTGAATCTTCTTTATCATGCTAGGATTAGCAGGAAAAAGCAAAAAATTTCAGAATTGCACCTTGCAATGTGGAGATATTACTGTTTGTGCATTTACAATATTCATTGATTTTTGCCATTGAAAAACGTCCAGAAATGTTTGAAGCTACTGACTGAATGAAAGGAGCTGGCATCTCACTCTCTTTGAATCTTCTTTATCATGCTAGGATTAACAGGAAAAAGCTAAAAATTTCAGAATTGCACCTTGCAATGTGGAGATATTACTGTTTGTGCATTTACAATATTCATTGATTTTTGCCATTGAAAAACATGTTTTTCATATACCAGAAATGTTTGAAGCTACTGACTGAATGAAAGGAGCTGGCATCTCACTCTCTTTGAATCTTCTTTATCATGCTAGGATTAACAGGAAAAAGCAAAAAATTTCAGAATTGCACCTTGCAATGTGGATATATTACTGTTTGTGCATTTACAATATTCATTGATTTTTGCCATTGAAAAACATGTTTTTCATATACCAGAAATGTTTGAAGCTACTGACTGAATGAAAGGAGCTGGCATCTCACTCTCTTTGAATCTTCTTTATCATGCTAGGATTAACAGGAAAAAGCTAAAAATTTCAGAATTGCACCGTGCAATGTGGAGATATTACTGTTTGTGCATTTACAATATTCATTGATTTTTGCCATTGAAAAACGTCCAGAAATGTTTGAAGCTACTGACTGAATGAAAGGAGCTGGCATCTCACTCTCTTTGAATCTTCTTTATCATGCTAGGATTAACAGGAAAAAGCAAAAAATTTCAGAATTGCACCGTGCAATGTGGAGATATTACTGTTTGTGCATTTACAATATTCATTGATTTTTGCCATTGAAAAACATGTTTTTCATATACCAGAAATGTTTGAAGCTACTGACTGAATGAAAGGAGCTGGCATCTCACTCTCTTTGAATCTTCTTTATCATGCTAGGATTAACAGGAAAAAGCTAAAAATTTCAGAATTGCACCTTGCAATGTGGAGATATTACTGTTTGTGCATTTACAATATTCATTGATTTTTGCCATTGAAAAACATGTTTTTCATATACCAGAAATGTTTGAAGCTACTGACTGAATGAAAGGAGCTGGCATCTCACTCTCTTTGAATCTTCTTTATCATGCTAGGATTAACAGGAAAAAGCAAAAAATTTCAGAATTGCACCTTGCAATGTGGAGATATTACTGTTTGTGCATTTACAATATTCATTGATTTTTGCCATTGAAAAACATGTTTTTCATATACCAGAAATGTTTGAAGCTACTGACTGAATGAAAGGAGCTGGCATCTCACTCTCTTTGAATCTTCTTTATCATGCTAGGATTAACAGGAAAAAGCTAAAAATTTCAGAATTGCACCGTGCAATGTGGAGATATTACTGTTTGTGCATTTACAATATTCATTGATTTTTGCCATTGAAAAATGTCCAGAAATGTTTGAAGCTACTGACTGAATGAAAGGAGCTGGCATCTCACTCTCTTTGAATCTTCTTTATCATGCTAGGATTAGCAGGAAAAAGCTAAAAATTTCAGAATTGCACCTTGCAATGTGGAGATATTACTGTTTGTGCATTTACAATATTCATTGATTTTTGCCATTGAAAAACATGTTTTTCATATACCAGAAATGTTTGAAGCTACTGACTGAATGAAAGGAGCTGGCATCTCACTCTCTTTGAATCTTCTTTATCATGCTAGGATTAACAGGAAAAAGCTAAAAATTTCAGAATTGCACCGTGCAATGTGGAGATATTACTGTTTGTGCATTTACAATATTCATTGATTTTTGCCATTGAAAAACGTCCAGAAATGTTTGAAGCTACTGACTGAATGAAAGGAGCTGGCATCTCACTCTCTTTGAATCTTCTTTATCATGCTAGGATTATTAGGAAAAAGCTAAAAATTTCAGAATTGCACCTTGCAATGTGGAGATATTACTGTTTGTGCATTTACAATATTCATTGATTTTTGCCATTGAAAAACATGTTTTTCATATACCAGAAATGTTTGAAGCTACTGACTGAATGAAAGGAGCTGGCATCTCACTCTCTTTGAATCTTCTTTATCATGCTAGGATTAGCAGGAAAAAGCAAAAAATTTCAGAATTGCACCTTGCAATGTGGAGATATTACTGTTTGTGCATTTACAATATTCATTGATTTTTGCCATTGAAAAACGTCCAGAAATGTTTGAAGCTACTGACTGAATGAAAGGAGCTGGCATCTCACTCTCTTTGAATCTTCTTTATCATGCTAGGATTAACAGGAAAAAGCTAAAAATTTCAGAATTGCACCTTGCAATGTGGAGATATTACTGTTTGTGCATTTACAATATTCATTGATTTTTGCCATTGAAAAACATGTTTTTCATATACCAGAAATGTTTGAAGCTACTGACTGAATGAAAGGAGCTGGCATCTCACTCTCTTTGAATCTTCTTTATCATGCTAGGATTAACAGGAAAAAGCAAAAAATTTCAGAATTGCACCTTGCAATGTGGAGATATTACTGTTTGTGCATTTACAATATTCATTGATTTTTGCCGTTGAAAAACATGTTTTTCATATACCAGAAATGTTTGAAGCTACTGACTGAATGAAAGGAGCTGGCATCTCACTCTCTTTGAATCTTCTTTATCATGCTAGGATTAACAGGAAAAAGCTAAAAATTTCAGAATTGCACCGTGCAATGTGGAGATATTACTGTTTGTGCATTTACAATATTCATTGATTTTTGCCATTGAAAAACGTCCAGAAATGTTTGAAGCTACTGACTGAATGAAAGGAGCTGGCATCTCACTCTCTTTGAATCTTCTTTATCATGCTAGGATTAACAGGAAAAAGCAAAAAATTTCAGAATTGCACCGTGCAATGTGGAGATATTACTGTTTGTGCATTTACAATATTCATTGATTTTTGCCATTGAAAAACATGTTTTTCATATACCAGAAATGTTTGAAGCTACTGACTGAATGAAAGGAGCTGGCATCTCACTCTCTTTGAATCTTCTTTATCATGCTAGGATTAACAGGAAAAAGCTAAAAATTTCAGAATTGCACCTTGCAATGTGGAGATATTACTGTTTGTGCATTTACAATATTCATTGATTTTTGCCATTGAAAAACATGTTTTTCATATACCAGAAATGTTTGAAGCTACTGACTGAATGAAAGGAGCTGGCATCTCACTCTCTTTGAATCTTCTTTATCATGCTAGGATTAACAGGAAAAAGCAAAAAATTTCAGAATTGCACCTTGCAATGTGGAGATATTACTGTTTGTGCATTTACAATATTCATTGATTTTTGCCATTGAAAAACATGTTTTTCATATACCAGAAATGTTTGAAGCTACTGACTGAATGAAAGGAGCTGGCATCTCACTCTCTTTGAATCTTCTTTATCATGCTAGGATTAACAGGAAAAAGCTAAAAATTTCAGAATTGCACCGTGCAATGTGGAGATATTACTGTTTGTGCATTTACAATATTCATTGATTTTTGCCATTGAAAAACGTCCAGAAATGTTTGAAGCTACTGACTGAATGAAAGGAGCTGGCATCTCACTCTCTTTGAATCTTCTTTATCATGCTAGGATTAGCAGGAAAAAGCTAAAAATTTCAGAATTGCACCTTGCAATGTGGAGATATTACTGTTTGTGCATTTACAATATTCATTGATTTTTGCCATTGAAAAACATGTTTTTCATATACCAGAAATGTTTGAAGCTACTGACTGAATGAAAGGAGCTGGCATCTCACTCTCTTTGAATCTTCTTTATCATGCTAGGATTAGCAGGAAAAAGCAAAAAATTTCAGAATTGCACCTTGCAATGTGGAGATATTACTGTTTGTGCATTTACAATATTCATTGATTTTTGCCATTGAAAAACGTCCAGAAATGTTTGAAGCTACTGACTGAATGAAAGGAGCTGGCATCTCACTCTCTTTGAATCTTCTTTATCATGCTAGGATTAACAGGAAAAAGCTAAAAATTTCAGAATTGCACCTTGCAATGTGGAGATATTACTGTTTGTGCATTTACAATATTCATTGATTTTTGCCATTGAAAAACATGTTTTTCATATACCAGAAATGTTTGAAGCTACTGACTGAATGAAAGGAGCTGGCATCTCACTCTCTTTGAATCTTCTTTATCATGCTAGGATTAGCAGGAAAAAGCAAAAAATTTCAGAATTGCACCTTGCAATGTGGAGATATTACTGTTTGTGCATTTACAATATTCATTGATTTTTGCCATTGAAAAACATGTTTTTCATATACCAGAAATGTTTGAAGCTACTGACTGAATGAAAGGAGCTGGCATCTCACTCTCTTTGAATCTTCTTTATCATGCTAGGATTAACAGGAAAAAGCTAAAAATTTCAGAATTGCACCGTGCAATGTGGAGATATTACTGTTTGTGCATTTACAATATTCATTGATTTTTGCCATTGAAAAACATGTTTTTCATATACCAGAAATGTTTGAAGCTACTGACTGAATGAAAGGAGCTGGCATCTCACTCTCTTTGAATCTTCTTTATCATGCTAGGATTAGCAGGAAAAAGCAAAAAATTTCAGAATTGCACCTTGCAATGTGGAGATATTACTGTTTGTGCATTTACAATATTCATTGATTTTTGCCATTGAAAAACGTCCAGAAATGTTTGAAGCTACTGACTGAATGAAAGGAGCTGGCATCTCACTCTCTTTGAATCTTCTTTATCATGCTAGGATTAGCAGGAAAAAGCAAAAAATTTCAGAATTGCACCGTGCAATGTGGAGATATTACTGTTTGTGCATTTACAATATTCATTGATTTTTGCCATTGAAAAACATGTTTTTCATATACCAGAAATGTTTGAAGCTACTGACTGAATGAAAGGAGCTGGCATCTCACTCTCTTTGAATCTTCTTTATCATGCTAGGATTAACAGGAAAAAGCTAAAAATTTCAGAATTGCACCTTGCAATGTGGAGATATTACTGTTTGTGCATTTACAATATTCATTGATTTTTGCCATTGAAAAACATGTTTTTCATATACCAGAAATGTTTGAAGCTACTGACTGAATGAAAGGAGCTGGCATCTCACTCTCTTTGAATCTTCTTTATCATGCTAGGATTAACAGGAAAAAGCAAAAAATTTCAGAATTGCACCTTGCAATGTGGAGATATTACTGTTTGTGCATTTACAATATTCATTGATTTTTGCCATTGAAAAACATGTTTTTCATATACCAGAAATATTTGAAGCTACTGACTGAATGAAAGGAGCTGGCATCTCACTCTCTTTGAATCTTCTTTATCATGCTAGGATTAACAGGAAAAAGCTAAAAATTTCAGAAATGCACCGTGCAATGTGGAGATATTACTGTTTGTGCATTTACAATATTCATTGATTTTTGCCATTGAAAAACGTCCAGAAATGTTTGAAGCTACTGACTGAATGAAAGGAGCTGGCATCTCACTCTCTTTGAATCTTCTTTATCATGCTAGGATTAACAGGAAAAAGCTAAAAATTTCAGAATTGCACCTTGCAATGTGGAGATATTACTGTTTGTGCATTTACAATATTCATTGATTTTTGCCATTGAAAAACATGTTTTTCATATACCAGAAATGTTTGAAGCTACTGACTGAATGAAAGGAGCTGGCATCTCACTCTCTTTGAATCTTCTTTATCATGCTAGGATTAACAGGAAAAAGCTAAAAATTTCAGAATTGCACCTTGCAATGTGGAGATATTACTGTTTGTGCATTTACAATATTCATTGATTTTTGCCATTGAAAAACATGTTTTTCATATACCAGAAATGTTTGAAGCTACTGACTGAATGAAAGGAGCTGGCATCTCACTCTCTTTGAATCTTCTTTATCATGCTAGGATTAACAGGAAAAAGCTAAAAATTTCAGAATTGCACCGTGCAATGTGGAGATATTAATGTTTGTGCATTTACAATATTCATTGATTTTTGCCATTGAAAAACGTCCAGAAATGTTTGAAGCTACTGACTGAATGAAAGGAGCTGGCATCTCACTCTCTTTGAATCTTCTTTATCATGCTAGGATTAACAGGAAAAAGCTAAAAATTTCAGAATTGCACCGTGCAATGTGGAGATATTACTGTTTGTGCATTTACAATATTCATTGATTTTTGCCATTGAAAAACATGTTTTTCATATACCAGAAATGTTTGAACCTACTGACTGAATGAAAGGAGCTGGCATCTCACTCTCTTTGAATCTTCTTTATCATGCTAGGATTAGCAGGAAAAAGCAAAAAATTTCAGAATTGCACCTTGCAATGTGGAGATATTACTGTTTGTGCATTTACAATATTCATTGATTTTTGCCATTGAAAAACATGTTTTTCATATACCAGAAATGTTTGAAGCTACTGACTGAATGAAAGGAGCTGGCATCTCACTCTCTTTGAATCTTCTTTATCATGCTAGGATTAACAGGAAAAAGCTAAAAATTTCAGAATTGCACCGTGCAATGTGGAGATATTACTGTTTGTGCATTTACAATATTCATTGATTTTTGCCATTGAAAAACGTCCAGAAATGTTTGAAGCTACTGACTGAATGAAAGGAGCTGGCATCTCACGCTCTTTGAATCTTCTTTATCATGCTAGGATTAACAGGAAAAAGCTAAAAATTTCAGAATTGCACCGTGCAATGTGGAGATATTACTGTTTGTGCATTTACAATATTCATTGATTTTTGCCATTGAAAAACATGTTTTTCATATACCAGAAATGTTTGAAGCTACTGACTGAATGAAAGGAGCTGGCATCTCACTCTCTTTGAATCTTCTTTATCATGCTAGGATTAGCAGGAAAAAGCAAAAAATTTCAGAATTGCACCTTGCAATGTGGAGATATTACTGTTTGTGCATTTACAATATTCATTGATTTTTGCCATTGAAAAACATGTTTTTCATATACCAGAAATGTTTGAAGCTACTGACTGAATGAAAGGAGCTGGCATCTCACTCTCTTTGAATCTTCTTTATCATGCTAGGATTAGCAGGAAAAAGCAAAAAATTTCAGAATTGCACCGTGCAATGTGGAGATATTACTGTTTGTGCATTTACAATATTCATTGATTTTTGCCATTGAAAAACGTCCAGAAATGTTTGAAGCTACTGACTGAATGAAAGGAGCTGGCATCTCACTCTCTTTGAATCTTCTTTATCATGCTAGGATTAGCAGGAAAAAGCAAAAAATTTCAGAATTGCACAGTGCAATGTGGAGATATTACTGTTTGTGCATTTACAATATTCATTGATTTTTGCCATTGAAAAACATGTTTTTCATATACCAGAAATGTTTGAAGCTACTGACTGAATGAAAGGAGCTGGCATCTCACTCTCTTTGAATCTTCTTTATCATGCTAGGATTAGCAGGAAAAAGCAAAAAATTTCAGAATTGCACCTTGCAATGTGGAGATATTACTGTTTGTGCATTTACAATATTCATTGATTTTTGCCATTGAAAAACATGTTTTTCATATACCAGAAATGTTTGAAGCTACTGACTGAATGAAAGGAGCTGGCATCTCACTCTCTTTGAATCTTCTTTATCATGCTAGGATTAACAGGAAAAAGCAAAAAATTTCAGAATTGCACCTTGCAATGTGGAGATATTACTGTTTGTGCATTTACAATATTCATTGATTTTTGCCATTGAAAAACATGTTTTTCATATACCAGAAATGTTTGAAGCTACTGACTGAATGAAAGGAGCTGGCATCTCACTCTCTTTGAATCTTCTTTATCATGCTAGGATTAACAGGAAAAAGCTAAAAATTTCAGAATTGCACCGTGCAATGTGGAGATATTACTGTTTGTGCATTTACAATATTCATTGATTTTTGCCATTGAAAAACGTCCAGAAATGTTTGAAGCTACTGACTGAATGAAAGGAGCTGGCATCTCACTCTCTTTGAATCTTCTTTATCATGCTAGGATTAACAGGAAAAAGCTAAAAATTTCAGAATTGCACCTTGCAATGTAGAGATATTACTGTTTGTGCATTTACAATATTCATTGATTTTTGCCATTGAAAAACATGTTTTTCATATACCAGAAATGTTTGAAGCTACTGACTGAATGAAAGGAGCTGGCATCTCACTCTCTTTGAATCTTCTTTATCATGCTAGGATTAACAGGAAAAAGCTAAAAATTTCAGAATTGCACCTTGCAATGTGGAGATATTACTGTTTGTGCATTTACAATATTCATTGATTTTTGCCATTGAAAAACATGTTTTTCATATACCAGAAATGTTTGAAGCTACTGACTGAATGAAAGGAGCTGGCATCTCACTCTCTTTGAATCTTCTTTATCATGCTAGGATTAACAGGAAAAAGCTAAAAATTTCAGAATTGCACCGTGCAATGTGGAGATATTACTGTTTGTGCATTTACAATATTCATTGATTTTTGCCATTGAAAAACATGTTTTTCATATACCAGAAATGTTTGAAGCTACTGACTGAATGAAAGGAGCTGGCATCTCACTCTCTTTGAATCTTCTTTATCATGCTAGGATTAGCAGGAAAAAGCAAAAAATTTCAGAATTGCACCTTGCAATGTGGAGATATTACTGTTTGTGCATTTACAATATTCATTGATTTTTGCCATTGAAAAACGTCCAGAAATGTTTGAAGCTACTGACTGAATGAAAGGAGCTGGCATCTCACTCTCTTTGAATCTTCTTTATCATGCTAGGATTAACAGGAAAAAGCTAAAAATTTCAGAATTGCACCTTGCAATGTGGAGATATTACTGTTTGTGCATTTTCAATATTCATTGATTTTTGCCATTGAAAAACATGTTTTTCATATACCAGAAATGTTTGAAGCTACTGACTGAATGAAAGGAGCTGGCATCTCACTCTCTTTGAATCTTCTTTATCATGCTAGGATTAGCAGGAAAAAGCTAAAAATTTCAGAATTGCACCGTGCAATGTGGAGATATTACTGTTTGTGCATTTACAATATTCATTGATTTTTGCCATTGAAAAACGTCCAGAAATGTTTGAAGCTACTGACTGAATGAAAGGAGCTGGCATCTCACTCTCTTTGAATCTTCTTTATCATGCTAGGATTAGCAGGAAAAAGCAAAAAATTTCAGAATTGCACCTTGCAATGTGGAGATATTACTGTTTGTGCATTTACAATATTCATTGATTTTTGCCATTGAAAAACATGTTTTTCATATACCAGAAATGTTTGAAGCTACTGACTGAATGAAAGGAGCTGGCATCTCACTCTCTTTGAATCTTCTTTATCATGCTAGGATTAACAGGAAAAAGCTAAAAATTTCAGAATTGCACCGTGCAATGTGGAGATATTACTGTTTGTGCATTTACAATATTCATTGATTTTTGCCATTGAAAAACATGTTTTTCATATACCAGAAATGTTTGAAGCTACTGACTGAATGAAAGGAGCTGGCATCTCACTCTCTTTGAATCTTCTTTATCATGCTAGGATTAACAGGAAAAAGCTAAAAATTTCAGAATTGCACCGTGCAATGTGGAGATATTACTGTTTGTGCATTTACAATATTCATTGATTTTTGCCATTGAAAAACATGTTTTTCATATACCAGAAATGTTTGAAGCTACTGACTGAATGAAAGGAGCTGGCATCTCACTCTCTTTGAATCTTCTTTATCATGCTAGGATTAGCAGGAAAAAGCTAAAAATTTCAGAATTGCACCTTGCAATGTGGAGATATTACTGTTTGTGCATTTACAATATTCATTGATTTTTGCCATTGAAAAACATGTTTTTCATATACCAGAAATGTTTGAAGCTACTGACTGAATGAAAGGAGCTGGCATCTCACTCTCTTTGAATCTTCTTTATCATGCTAGGATTAGCAGGAAAAAGCTAAAAATTTCAGAATTGCACCGTGCAATGTGGAGATATTACTGTTTGTGCATTTACAATATTCATTGATTTTTGCCATTGAAAAACGTCCAGAAATGTTTGAAGCTACTGACTGAATGAAAGGAGCTGGCATCTCACTCTCTTTGAATCTTCTTTATCATGCTAGGATTAACAGGAAAAAGCTAAAAATTTCAGAATTGCACCGTGCAATGTGGAGATATTACTGTTTGTGCATTTACAATATTCATTGATTTTTGCCATTGAAAAACATGTTTTTCATATACCAGAAATGTTTGAAGCTACTGACTGAATGAAAGGAGCTGGCATCTCACTCTCTTTGAATCTTCTTTATCATGCTAGGATTAACAGGAAAAAGCTAAAAATTTCAGAATTGCACCTTGCAATGTGGAGATATTACTGTTTGTGCATTTACAATATTCATTGATTTTTGCCATTGAAAAACATGTTTTTCATATACCAGAAATGTTTGAAGCTACTGACTGAATGAAAGGAGCTGGCATCTCACTCTCTTTGAATCTTCTTTATCATGCTAGGATTAACAGGAAAAAGCTAAAAATTTCAGAATTGCACCTTGCAATGTGGAGATATTACTGTTTGTGCATTTACAATATTCATTGATTTTTGCCATTGAAAAACGTCCAGAAATGTTTGAAGCTACTGACTGAATGAAAGGAGCTGGCATCTCACTCTCTTTGAATCTTCTTTATCATGCTAGGATTAACAGGAAAAAGCTAAAAATTTCAGAATTGCACCGTGCAATGTGGAGATATTACTGTTTGTGCATTTACAATATTCATTGATTTTTGCCATTGAAAAACATGTTTTTCATATACCAGAAATGTTTGAAGCTACTGACTGAATGAAAGGAGCTGGCATCTCACTCTCTTTGAATCTTCTTTATCATGCTAGGATTAACAGGAAAAAGCTAAAAATTTCAGAATTGCACCGTGCAATGTGGAGATATTACTGTTTGTGCATGTACAATATTCATTGATTTTTGCCATTGAAAAACATGTTTTTCATATACCAGAAATGTTTGAAGCTACTGACTGAATGAAAGGAGCTGGCATCTCACTCTCTTTGAATCTTCTTTATCATGCTAGGATTAACAGGAAAAAGCTAAAAATTTCAGAATTGCATCGTGCAATGTGGAGATATTACTGTTTGTGCATTTACAATATTCATTGATTTTTGCCATTGAAAAACATGTTTTTCATATACCAGAAATGTTTGAAGCTACTGACTGAATGAAAGGAGCTGGCATCTCACTCTCTTTGAATCTTCTTTATCATGCTAGGATTAACAGGAAAAAGCTAAAAATTTCAGAATTGCACCGTGCAATGTGGAGATATTACTGTTTGTGCATTTACAATATTCATTGATTTTTGCCATTGAAAAACATGTTTTTCATATACCAGAAATGTTTGAAGCTACTGACTGAATGAAAGGAGCTGGCATCTCACTCTCTTTGAATCTTCTTTATCATGCTAGGATTAACAGGAAAAAGCTAAAAATTTCAGAATTGCACCGTGCAATGTGGAGATATTACTGTTTGTGCATTTACAATATTCATTGATTTTTGCCATTGAAAAACATGTTTTTCATATACCAGAAATGTTTGAAGCTACTGACTGAATGAAAGGAGCTGGCATCTCACTCTCTTTGAATCTTCTTTATCATGCTAGGATTAACAGGAAAAAGCTAAAAATTTCAGAATTGCACCGTGCAATGTGGAGATATTACTGTTTGTGCATTTACAATATTCATTGATTTTTGCCATTGAAAAACATGTTTTTCATATACAAGAAATGTTTGAAGCTACTGACTGAATGAAAGGAGCTGGCATCTCACTCTCTTTGAATCTTCTTTATCATGCTAGGATTAACAGGAAAAAGCTAAAAATTTCAGAATTGCACCTTGCAATGTGGAGATATTACTGTTTGTGCATTTACAATATTCATTGATTTTTGCCATTGAAAAACATGTTTTTCATATACCAGAAATGTTTGAAGCTACTGACTGAATGAAAGGAGCTGGCATCTCACTCTCTTTGAATCTTCTTTATCATGCTAGGATTAACAGGAAAAAGCTAAAAATTTCAGAATTGCACCTTGCAATGTGGAGATATTACTGTTTGTGCATTTACAATATTCATTGATTTTTGCCATTGAAAAACATGTTTTTCATATACCAGAAATGTTTGAAGCTACTGACTGAATGAAAGGAGCTGGCATCTCACTCTCTTTGAATCTTCTTTATCATGCTAGGATTAACAGGAAAAAGCTAAAAATTTCAGAATTGCACCTTGCAATGTGGAGATATTACTGTTTGTGCATTTACAATATTCATTGATTTTTGCCATTGAAAAACGTCCAGAAATGTTTGAAGCTACTGACTGAATGAAAGGAGCTGGCATCTCACTCTCTTTGAATCTTCTTTATCATGCTAGGATTAACAGGAAAAAGCTAAAAATTTCAGAATTGCACCGTGCAATGTGGAAATATTACTGTTTGTGCATTTACAATATTCATTGATTTTTGCCATTGAAAAACATGTTTTTCATATACCAGAAATGTTTGAAGCTACTGACTGAATGAAAGGAGCTGGCATCTCACTCTCTTTGAATCTTCTTTATCATGCTAGGATTAACAGGAAAAAGCTAAAAATTTCAGAATTGCACCGTGCAATGTGGAAATATTACTGTTTGTGCATTTACAATATTCATTGATTTTTGCCATTGAAAAACATGTTTTTCATATACCAGAAATGTTTGAAGCTACTGACTGAATGAAAGGAGCTGGCATCTCACTCTCTTTGAATCTTCTTTATCATGCTAGGATTAACAGGAAAAAGCTAAAAATTTCAGAATTGCACCGTGCAATGTGGAGATATTACTGTTTGTGCATTTACAATATTCATTGATTTTTGCCATTGAAAAACATGTTTTTCATATACCAGAAATGTTTGAAGCTACTGACTGAATGAAAGGAGCTGGCATCTCACTCTCTTTGAATCTTCTTTATCATGCTAGGATTAGCAGGAAAAAGCAAAAAATTTCAGAATTGCACCTTGCAATGTGGAGATATTACTGTTTGTGCATTTACAATATTCATTGATTTTTGCCTTTGAAAAACGTCCAGAAATGTTTGAAGCTACTGACTGAATGAAAGGAGCTGGCATCTCACTCTCTTTGAATCTTCTTTATCATGCTAGGATTAACAGGAAAAAGCTAAAAATTTCAGAATTGCACCTTGCAATGTGGAGATATTACTGTTTGTGCATTTACAATATTCATTGATTTTTGCCATTGAAAAACATGTTTTTCATATACCAGAAATGTTTGAAGCTACTGACTGAATGAAAGGAGCTGGCATCTCACTCTCTTTGAATCTTCTTTATCATGCTAGGATTAGCAGGAAAAAGCAAAAAATTTCAGAATTGCACCTTGCAATGTGGAGATATTACTGTTTGTGCATTTACAATATTCATTGATTTTTGCCATTGAAAAACGTCCAGAAATGTTTGAAGCTACTGACTGAATGAAAGGAGCTGGCATCTCACTCTCTTTGAATCTTCTTTATCATGCTAGGATTAGCAGGAAAAAGCAAAAAATTTCAGAATTGCACCTTGCAATGTGGAGATATTACTGTTTGTGCATTTACAATATTCATTGATTTTTGCCATTGAAAAACATGTTTTTCATATACCAGAAATGTTTGAAGCTACTGACTGAATGAAAGGAGCTGGCATCTCACTCTCTTTGAATCTTCTTTATCATGCTAGGATTAGCAGGAAAAAGCAAAAAATTTCAGAATTGCACCGTGCAATGTGGAGATATTACTGTTTGTGCATTTACAATATTCATTGATTTTTGCCATTGAAAAACATGTTTTTCATATACCAGAAATGTTTGAAGCTACTGACTGAATGAAAGGAGCTGGCATCTCACTCTCTTTGAATCTTCTTTATCATGCTAGGATTAGCAGGAAAAAGCTAAAAATTTCAGAATTGCACCGTGCAATGTGGAGATATTACTGTTTGTGCATTTACAATATTCATTGATTTTTGCCATTGAAAAACATGTTTTTCATATACCAGAAATGTTTGAAGCTACTGACTGAATGAAAGGAGCTGGCATCTCACTCTCTTTGAATCTTCTTTATCATGCTAGGATTAGCAGGAAAAAGCAAAAAATTTCAGAATTGCACCTTGCAATGTGGAGATATTACTGTTTGTGCATTTACAATATTCATTGATTTTTGCCTTTGAAAAACGTCCAGAAATGTTTGAAGCTACTGACTGAATGAAAGGAGCTGGCATCTCACTCTCTTTGAATCTTCTTTATCATGCTAGGATTAACAGGAAAAAGCTAAAAATTTCAGAATTGCACCTTGCAATGTGGAGATATTACTGTTTGTGCATTTACAATATTCATTGATTTTTGCCATTGAAAAACATGTTTTTCATATACCAGAAATGTTTGAAGCTACTGACTGAATGAAAGGAGCTGGCATCTCACTCTCTTTGAATCTTCTTTATCATGCTAGGATTAGCAGGAAAAAGCAAAAAATTTCAGAATTGCACCTTGCAATGTGGAGATATTCCTGTTTGTGCATTTACAATATTCATTGATTTTTGCCATTGAAAAACGTCCAGAAATGTTTGAAGCTACTGACTGAATGAAAGGAGCTGGCATCTCACTCTCTTTGAATCTTCTTTATCATGCTAGGATTAGCAGGAAAAAGCAAAAAATTTCAGAATTGCACCTTGCAATGTGGAGATATTACTGTTTGTGCATTTACAATATTCATTGATTTTTGCCATTGAAAAACATGTTTTTCATATACCAGAAATGTTTGAAGCTACTGACTGAATGAAAGGAGCTGGCATCTCACTCTCTTTGAATCTTCTTTATCATGCTAGGATTAGCAGGAAAAAGCAAAAAATTTCAGAATTGCACCGTGCAATGTGGAGATATTACTGTTTGTGCATTTACAATATTCATTGATTTTTGCCATTGAAAAACATGTTTTTCATATACCAGAAATGTTTGAAGCTACTGACTGAATGAAAGGAGCTGGCATCTCACTCTCTTTGAATCTTCTTTATCATGCTAGGATTAGCAGGAAAAAGCTAAAAATTTCAGAATTGCACCGTGCAATGTGGAGATATTACTGTTTGTGCATTTACAATATTCATTGATTTTTGCCATTGAAAAACATGTTTTTCATATACCAGAAATGTTTGAAGCTACTGACTGAATGAAAGGAGCTGGCATCTCACTCTCTTTGAATCTTCTTTATCATGCTAGGATTAGCAGGAAAAAGCAAAAAATTTCAGAATTGCACCGTGCAATGTGGAGATATTACTGTTTGTGCATTTACAATATTCATTGATTTTTGCCATTGAAAAACATGTTTTTCATATACCAGAAATGTTTGAAGCTACTGACTGAATGAAAGGAGCTGGCATCTCACTCTCTTTGAATCTTCTTTATCATGCTAGGATTAACAGGAAAAAGCAAAAAATTTCAGAATTGCACCGTGCAATGTGGAGATATTACTGTTTGTGCATTTACAATATTCATTGATTTTTGCCATTGAAAAACGTCCAGAAATGTTTGAAGCTACTGACTGAATGAAAGGAGCTGGCATCTCACTCTCTTTGAATCTTCTTTATCATGCTAGGATTAGCAGGAAAAAGCAAAAAATTTCAGAATTGCACCTTGCAATGTGGAGATATTACTGTTTGTGCATTTACAATATTCATTGATTTTTGCCATTAAAAAACGTCCAGAAATGTTTGAAGCTACTGACTGAATGAAAGGAGCTGGCATCTCACTCTCTTTGAATCTTCTTTATCATGCTAGGATTAACAGGAAAAAGCAAAAAATTTCAGAATTGCACCGTGCAATGTGGAGATATTACTGTTTGTGCATTTACAATATTCATTGATTTTTGCCATTGAAAAACGTCCAGAAATATTTGAAGCTACTGACTGAATGAAAGGAGCTGGCATCTCACTCTCTTTGAATCTTCTTTATCATGCTAGGATTAACAGGAAAAAGCAAAAAATTTCAGAATTGCACCGTGCAATGTGGAGATATTACTGTTTGTGCATTTACAATATTCATTGATTTTTGCCATTGAAAAACGTCCAGAAATGTTTGAAGCTACTGACTGAATGAAAGGAGCTGGCATCTCACTCTCTTTGAATCTTCTTTATCATGCTAGGATTAACAGGAAAAAGCTAAAAATTTCAGAATTGCACCGTGCAATGTGGAGATATTACTGTTTGTGCATTTACAATATTCATTGATTTTTGCCATTGAAAAACATGTTTTTCATATACCAGAAATGTTTGAAGCTACTGACTGAATGAAAGGAGCTGGCATCTCACTCTCTTTGAATCTTCTTTATCATGCTAGGATTAGCAGGAAAAAGCAAAAAATTTCAGAATTGCACCGTGCAATGTGGAGATATTACTGTTTGTGCATTTACAATATTCATTGATTTTTGCCATTGAAAAACATGTTTTTCATATACCAGAAATGTTT
>NW_027366233.1:0-77786 GCF_046119375.1 Phyllobates terribilis
AGAGTGATATGCCAGCTCCTTTCATTCAGTCAGTAGCTTCAATCATTTCTGGTATATGAATAACATGATGTTTTTCAATGGCAAAAATCAATGAATATTGTAAATGCACAAACAGTAATTTCTCCGCATTGCAAGGTGCAATTCTGAAATTTTTTGCTTTTTCCTGCTCCTCTTAGCATGATAAAGAAGATTCAAAGAGAGTGAGATGCCAGCTCCTTTCATTCAGTCAGTAGCTTCAATCATTTCTGGACGTTTTTCAATGGCAAAAATCAATGAATATTGTAAATGCACAAACAGTAATTTCTCCGCATTGCAAGGTGCAATTCTGAAATTTTTTGCTTTTTCCTGCTCCTCTTAGCATGGTAAAGAAGACTCAAAGAGAGTGAGATGCCAGCTCCTTTCATTCAGTCAGTAGCTTCAATCATTTCTGGACGTTTTTCAACGGCAAAAATCAATGAATATTGTAGATGCACAAACAGTAATTTCTCCGCATTGCAAGGTGCAATTCTGAAATTTTTTGCTTTTTCCTGCTCCTCTTAGCATGATAAAGAAGATTCAAAGAGACTGAGATGCCAGCTCCTTTCATTCAGTCAGTAGCTTCAATCATTTCTGGACGTTTTTCAATGGCAAAAATCAATGAATATTGTAAATGCACAAACAGTAATTTCTCCGCATTGCAAGGTGCAATTCTGAAATTTTTTGCATTTTCCTGCTCCTCTTAGCATGATAAAGAAGATTCAAAGAGAGTGAGATGCCAGCTCCTTTCATTCAGTCAGTAGCTTCAATCATTTCTGGATGTTTTTCAATGGCAAAAATCAATGAATATTGTAAATGCACAAACAGTAATTTCTCCGCATTGCAAGGTGCAATTCTGAAATTTTTTGCTTTTTCCTGCTCCTCTTAGCATGATAAAGAAGATTCAAAGAGAGTGAGATGCCAGCTCCTTTCATTCAGTCAGTAGCTTCAATCATTTCTGGACGTTTTTCAATGGCAAAAATCAATGAATATTGTAAATGCACAAACAGTAATTTCTCCGCATTGCAAGGTGCAATTCTGAAATTTTTTGCTTTTTCCTGCTCCTCAGCATGATAAAGAAGATTCAAAGAGAGTGAGATGCCAGCTCCTTTCATTGTCAGTAGCTTCAAACATTTCTGGTATATGAAAAACATGTTTTTCAATGGCAAAAATCAATGAATATTGTAAATGCACAAACAGTAATATCTCAACATTGCACGGTGCAATTCTGAAATTTTTAGCTTTTTCCTGTTAATCCTAGCATGATAAAGAAGATTCAAAGAGAGTGAGATGCCAGCTCCTTTCATTCAGTCAGTAGCCTCAAACATTTCTGGTATATGAAAAACATGTTTTTCAATGGCAAAAATCAATGAATATTGTAAATGCACAAACAGTAATATCTCCACATTGCAAGGTGCAATTCTGAAATTTTTTGCTTTTTCCTGTTAATCCTAGCATGATAAAGAAGATTCAAAGAGAGTGAGATGCCAGCTCCTTTCATTCAGTCAGTAGCTTCAAACATTTCTGGTATATGAAAAACATGTTTTTCAATGGCAAAAATCAATGAATATTGTAAATGCACAAACAGTAATATCTCCACATTGCAAGGTGCAATTCTGAAATTTTTTGCTTTTTCCTGCTAATCCTAGCATGATAAAGAAGATTCAAAGAGAGTGAGATGCCAGCTCCTTTCATTCAGTCAGTAGCTTCAAACATTTCTGGTATATGAAAAACATGTTTTTCAATGGCGCAAAAATCAATGAATATTGTAAATGCACAAACAGTAATATCTCAACATTGCACGGTGCAATTCTGAAATTTTTTGCTTTTTCCTGCTAATCCTAGCATGATAAAGAAGATTCAAAGAGAGTGAGATGCCAGCTCCTTTCATTCAGTCAGTAGCTTCAAACATTTCTGGTATATGAAAAACATGTTTTTCAATGGCAAAAATCAATGAATATTGTAAATGCACAAACAGTAATATCTCAACATTGCACGGTGCAATTCTGAAATTTTTAGCTTTTTCCTGTTAATCCTAGCATGATAAAGAAGATTCAAAGAGAGTGAGATGCCAGCTCCTTTCATTCAGTCAGTAGCCTCAAACATTTCTGGTATATGAAAAACATGTTTTTCAATGGCAAAAATCAATGAATATTGTAAATGCACAAACAGTAATATCTCCACATTGCAAGGTGCAATTCTGAAATTTTTTGCTTTTTCCTGTTAATCCTAGCATGATAAAGAAGATTCAAAGAGAGTGAGATGCCAGCTCCTTTCATTCAGTCAGTAGCTTCAAACATTTCTGGTATATGAAAAACGTTTTTCAATGGCAAAAATCAATGAATATTGTAAATGCACAAACAGTAATATCTCCACATTGCAAGGTGCAATTCTGAAATTTTTGCTTTTTCCTGTTAATCCTAGCATGATAAAGAAGATTCAAAGAGAGTGAGATGCCAGCTCCTTTCATTCAGTCAGTAGCTTCAAACATTTCTGGTATATGAAAAACATGTTTTTCAATGGCAAAAATCAATGAATTTTGTAAATGCACAAACAGTAATATCTCCACATTGCAAGGTGCAATTCTGAAATTTTTTGCTTTTTCCTGCTAATCCTAGCATGATAAAGAAGATTCAAAGAGAGTGAGATGCCAGCTCCTTTCATTCAGTCAGTAGCTTCAAACATTTCTGGTATATGAAAAACATGTTTTTCAATGGCAAAAATCAATGAATATTGTAAATGCACAAACAGTAATATCTCCACATTGCACGGTGCAATTCTGAAATTTTTAGCTTTTTCCTGTTAATCCTAGCATGATAAAGAAGATTCAAAGAGAGTGAGATGCCAGCTCCTTTCATTCAGTCAGTAGCTTCAAACATTTCTGGTATATGAAAAACATGTTTTTCAATGGCAAAAATCAATGAATATTGTAAATGCACAAACAGTAATTTCTTCGCATTGCAAGGTGCAATTCTGAAATTTTTTGCTTTTTCCTGCTCCTCTTAGAATGATAAAGAAGATTCAAAGAGAGTGAGATGCCAGCTCCTTTCATTCAGTCAGTAGCTTCAAACATTTCTGGTATATGAATAACATGATGTTTTTCAATGGCAAAAATCAATGAATATTGTAAATGCACAAACAGTAATTTCTCCGCATTGCAAGGTGCAATTCTGAAATTTTTGCTTTTTCCTGCTCCTCTTAGCATGATAAAGAAGATTCAAAGAGAGTGAGATGCCAGCTCCTTTCATTCAGTCAGTAGCTTCAATCATTTCTGGACGTTTTTCAATGGCAAAAATCAATGAATATTGTAAATGCACAAACAGTAATTTCTCCGCATTGCAAGGTGCAATTCTGAAATTTTTTGCTTTTTCCTGCTCCTCTTAGCATGATAAAGAAGATTCAAAGAGAGTGAGATGCCAGCTCCTTTCATTCAGTCAGTAGCTTCAATCATTTCTGGACGTTTTTCAATGGCAAAAATCAATGAATATTGTAAATGCACAAACAGTAATTTCTCCGCATTGCAAGGTGCAATTCTGAAATTTTTTGCTTTTTCCTGCTCCTCTTAGTATGATAAAGAAGATTCAAAGAGAGTGAGATGCCAGCTCCTTCATTCAGTCAGTAGCTTCAAACATTTCTGGTATATGAATAACATGATGTTTTTCAATGGCAAAAATCAATGAATATTGTAAATGCACAAACAGTAATTTCTCCGCATTGCAAGGTGCAATTCTGAAATTTTTTGCTTTTTCCTGCTCCTCTTAGCATGATAAAGAAGATTCAAAGAGAGTGAGATGCCAGCTCCTTTCATTCAGTCAGTAGCTTCAATCATTTCTGGTATATGAATAACATGATGTTTTTCAATGGCAAAAATTAATGAATATTGTAAATGCACAAACAGTAATATCTCCGCATTGCAAGGTGCAATTCTGAAATTTTTTGCTTTTTCCTGCTCCTCTTAGCATGATAAAGAAGATTCAAAGAGAGTGAGATGCCAGCTCCTTTCATTCAGTCAGTAGCTTCAATCATTTCTGGACGTTTTTCAATGGCAAAAATCAATGAATATTGTAAATGCACAAACAGTAATTTCTCCGCATTGAAGGTGCAATTCTGAAATTTTTTGCTTTTTCCTGCTCCTCTTAGCATGATAAAGAAGATTCAAAGAGAGTGAGATGCCAGCTCCTTTCATTCAGTCAGTAGCTTCAAACATTTCTGGTATATGAATAACATGATGTTTTTCAATGGCAAAAATCAATGAATATTGTAAATGCACAAACAGTAATTTCTCCGCATTGCAAGGTGCAATTCTGAAATGTTTTGCTTTTTCCTGCTCCTCTTAGCATGATAAAGAAGATTCAGAGAGTGAGATGCCAGCTCCTTTCATTCAGTCAGTAGCTTCAATCATTTCTGGACGTTTTTCAATGGCAAAAATCAATGAATATTGTAAATGCACAAACAGTAATTTCTCCGCATTGCAAGGTGCAATTCTGAAATTTTTTGCTTTTTCCTGCTCCTCTTAGCATGATAAAGAAGATTCAAAGAGAGTGATATGCCAGCTCCTTTCATTCAGTCAGTAGCTTCAATCATTTCTGGTATATGAATAACATGATGTTTTTCAATGGCAAAAATCAATGAATATTGTAAATGCACAAACAGTAATTTCTCCGCATTGCAAGGTGCAATTCTGAAATTTTTTGCTTTTTCCTGCTCCTCTTAGCATGATAAAGAAGATTCAAAGAGAGTGAGATGCCAGCTCCTTTCATTCAGTCAGTAGCTTCAATCATTTCTGGACGTTTTTCAATGGCAAAAATCAATGAATATTGTAAATGCACAAACAGTAATTTCTCCGCATTGCAAGGTGCAATTCTGAAATTTTTTGCTTTTTCCTGCTCCTCTTAGCATGGTAAAGAAGACTCAAAGAGAGTGAGATGCCAGCTCCTTTCATTCAGTCAGTAGCTTCAATCATTTCTGGACGTTTTTCAACGGCAAAAATCAATGAATATTGTAGATGCACAAACAGTAATTTCTCCGCATTGCAAGGTGCAATTCTGAAATTTTTTGCTTTTTCCTGCTCCTCTTAGCATGATAAAGAAGATTCAAAGAGACTGAGATGCCAGCTCCTTTCATTCAGTCAGTAGCTTCAATCATTTCTGGACGTTTTTCAATGGCAAAAATCAATGAATATTGTAAATGCACAAACAGTAATTTCTCCGCATTGCAAGGTGCAATTCTGAAATTTTTTGCATTTTCCTGCTCCTCTTAGCATGATAAAGAAGATTCAAAGAGAGTGAGATGCCAGCTCCTTTCATTCAGTCAGTAGCTTCAATCATTTCTGGATGTTTTTCAATGGCAAAAATCAATGAATATTGTAAATGCACAAACAGTAATTTCTCCGCATTGCAAGGTGCAATTCTGAAATTTTTTGCTTTTTCCTGCTCCTCTTAGCATGATAAAGAAGATTCAAAGAGAGTGAGATGCCAGCTCCTTTCATTCAGTCAGTAGCTTCAATCATTTCTGGACGTTTTTCAATGGCAAAAATCAATGAATATTGTAAATGCACAAACAGTAATTTCTCCGCATTGCAAGGTGCAATTCTGAAATTTTTTGCTTTTTCCTGCTCCTCAGCATGATAAAGAAGATTCAAAGAGAGTGAGATGCCAGCTCCTTTCATTGTCAGTAGCTTCAAACATTTCTGGTATATGAAAAACATGTTTTTCAATGGCAAAAATCAATGAATATTGTAAATGCACAAACAGTAATATCTCAACATTGCACGGTGCAATTCTGAAATTTTTAGCTTTTTCCTGTTAATCCTAGCATGATAAAGAAGATTCAAAGAGAGTGAGATGCCAGCTCCTTTCATTCAGTCAGTAGCCTCAAACATTTCTGGTATATGAAAAACATGTTTTTCAATGGCAAAAATCAATGAATATTGTAAATGCACAAACAGTAATATCTCCACATTGCAAGGTGCAATTCTGAAATTTTTTGCTTTTTCCTGTTAATCCTAGCATGATAAAGAAGATTCAAAGAGAGTGAGATGCCAGCTCCTTTCATTCAGTCAGTAGCTTCAAACATTTCTGGTATATGAAAAACATGTTTTTCAATGGCAAAAATCAATGAATATTGTAAATGCACAAACAGTAATATCTCCACATTGCAAGGTGCAATTCTGAAATTTTTTGCTTTTTCCTGCTAATCCTAGCATGATAAAGAAGATTCAAAGAGAGTGAGATGCCAGCTCCTTTCATTCAGTCAGTAGCTTCAAACATTTCTGGTATATGAAAAACATGTTTTTCAATGGCAAAAATCAATGAATATTGTAAATGCACAAACAGTAATATCTCCACATTGCACGGTGCAATTCTGAAATTTTTAGCTTTTTCCTGTTAATCCTAGCATGATAAAGAAGATTCAAAGAGAGTGAGATGCCAGCTCCTTTCATTCAGTCAGTAGCTTCAAACATTTCTGGTATATGAAAAACATGTTTTTCAATGGCAAAAATCAATGAATATTGTAAATGCACAAACAATAATATCTCCACATTGCAAGGTGCAATTCTGAAATTTTTTGCTTTTTCCTGCTAATCCTAGCATGATAAAGAAGATTCAAAGAGAGTGAGATGCCAGCTCCTTTCATTCAGTCAGTAGCTTCAAACATTTCTGGTATATGAAAAACATGTTTTTCAATGGCAAAAATCAATGAATATTGTAAATGCACAAACAGTAATATCTCCACATTGCACGGTGCAATTATGAAATTTTTAGCTTTTTCCTGTTAATCCTAGCATGATAAAGAAGATTCAAAGAGAGTGAGATGCCAGCTCCTTTCATTCAGTCAGTAGCTTCAAACATTTCTGGTATATGAAAAACATGTTTTTCAATGGCAAAAATCAATGAATATTGTAAATGCACAAACAGTAATAACTCCACATTGCAAGGTGCAATTCTGAAATTTTTTGCTTTTTCCTGCTAATCCTAGCATGATAAAGAAGATTCAAAGAGAGTGAGATGCCAGCTCCTTTCATTCAGTCAGTAGCTTCAAACATTTCTGGTATATGAAAAACATGTTTTTCAATGGCAAAAATCAATGAATATTGTAAATGCACAAACAGTAATATCTCAACATTGCACGGTGCAATTCTGAAATTTTTAGCTTTTTCCTGTTAATCCTAGCATGATAAAGAAGATTCAAAGAGAGTGAGATGCCAGCTCCTTTCATTCAGTCAGTAGCTTCAAACATTTCTGGTATATGAAAAACGTTTTTCAATGGCAAAAATCAATGAATATTGTAAATGCACAAACAGTAATATCTCCACATTGCAAGGTGCAATTCTGAAATTTTTTGCTTTTTCCTGTTAATCCTAGCATGATAAAGAAGATTCAAAGAGAGTGAGATGCCAGCTCCTTTCATTCAGTCAGTAGCTTCAAACATTTCTGGTATATGAAAAACATGTTTTTCAATGGCAAAAATCAATGAATATTGTAAATGCACAAACAGTAATATCTCCACATTGCAAGGTGCAATTCTGAAATTTTTTGCTTTTTCCTGCTAATCCTAGCATGATAAAGAAGATTCAAAGAGAGTGAGATGCCAGCTCCTTTCATTCAGTCAGTAGCTTCAAACATTTCTGGTATATGAAAAACATGTTTTTCAATGGCAAAAATCAATGAATATTGTAAATGCACAAGCAGTAATATCTCAACATTGCACGGTGCAATTCTGAAATTTTTAGCTTTTTCCTGTTAATCCTAGCATGATAAAGAAGATTCAAAGAGAGTGAGATGCCAGCTCCTTTCATTCAGTCAGTAGCTTCAAACATTTCTGGTATATGAAAAACGTTTTTCAATGGCAAAAATCAATGAATATTGTAAATGCACAAACAGTAATATCTCCACATTGCAAGGTGCAATTCTGAAATTTTTTGCTTTTTCCTGTTAATCCTAGCATGATAAAGAAGATTCAAAGAGAGTGAGATGCCAGCTCCTTTCATTCAGTCAGTAGCTTCAAACATTTCTGGTATATGAAAAACATGTTTTTCAATGGCAAAAATCAATGAATTTTGTAAATGCACAAACAGTAATATCTCCACATTGCAAGGTGCAATTCTGAAATTTTTTGCTTTTTCCTGCTAATCCTAGCATGATAAAGAAGATTCAAAGAGAGTGAGATGCCAGCTCCTTTCATTCAGTCAGTAGCTTCAAACATTTCTGGTATATGAAAAACATGTTTTTCAATGGCAAAAATCAATGAATATTGTAAATGCACAAACAGTAATATCTCCACATTGCACGGTGCAATTATGAAATTTTTAGCTTTTTCCTGTTAATCCTAGCATGATAAAGAAGATTCAAAGAGAGTGAGATGCCAGCTCCTTTCATTCAGTCAGTAGCTTCAAACATTTCTGGTATATGAAAAACATGTTTTTCAATGGCAAAAATCAATGAATATTGTAAATGCACAAACAGTAATAACTCCACATTGCAAGGTGCAATTCTGAAATTTTTTGCTTTTTCCTGCTAATCCTAGCATGATAAAGAAGATTCAAAGAGAGTGAGATGCCAGCTCCTTTCATTCAGTCAGTAGCTTCAAACATTTCTGGTATATGAAAAACATGTTTTTCAATGGCAAAAATCAATGAATATTGTAAATGCACAAACAGTAATATCTCAACATTGCACGGTGCAATTCTGAAATTTTTAGCTTTTTCCTGTTAATCCTAGCATGATAAAGAAGATTCAAAGAGAGTGAGATGCCAGCTCCTTTCATTCAGTCAGTAGCTTCAAACATTTCTGGTATATGAAAAACGTTTTTCAATGGCAAAAATCAATGAATATTGTAAATGCACAAACAGTAATATCTCCACATTGCAAGGTGCAATTCTGAAATTTTTTGCTTTTTCCTGCTAATCCTAGCATGATAAAGAAGATTCAAAGAGAGTGAGATGCCAGCTCCTTTCATTCAGTCAGTAGCTTCAAACATTTCTGGTATATGAAAAACATGTTTTTCAATGGCAAAAATCAATGAATATTGTAAATGCACAAACAGTAATATCTCCACATTGCACGGTGCAATTCTGAAATTTTTAGCTTTTTCCTGTTAATCCTAGCATGATAAAGAAGATTCAAAGAGAGTGAGATGCCAGCTCCTTTCATTCAGTCAGTAGCTTCAAACATTTCTGGTATATGAAAAACATGTTTTTCAATGGCAAAAATCAATGAATATTGTAAATGCACAAGCAGTAATATCTCAACATTGCACGGTGCAATTCTGAAATTTTTAGCTTTTTCCTGTTAATCCTAGCATGATAAAGAAGATTCAAAGAGAGTGAGATGCCAGCTCCTTTCATTCAGTCAGTAGCTTCAAACATTTCTGGTATATGAAAAACGTTTTTCAATGGCAAAAATCAATGAATATTGTAAATGCACAAACAGTAATATCTCCACATTGCAAGGTGCAATTCTGAAATTTTTTGCTTTTTCCTGTTAATCCTAGCATGATAAAGAAGATTCAAAGAGAGTGAGATGCCAGCTCCTTTCATTCAGTCAGTAGCTTCAAACATTTCTGGTATATGAAAAACATGTTTTTCAATGGCAAAAATCAATGAATTTTGTAAATGCACAAACAGTAATATCTCCACATTGCAAGGTGCAATTCTGAAATTTTTTGCTTTTTCCTGCTAATCCTAGCATGATAAAGAAGATTCAAAGAGAGTGAGATGCCAGCTCCTTTCATTCAGTCAGTAGCTTCAAACATTTCTGGTATATGAAAAACATGTTTTTCAATGGCAAAAATCAATGAATATTGTAAATGCACAAACAGTAATATCTCCACATTGCACGGTGCAATTCTGAAATTTTTAGCTTTTTCCTGTTAATCCTAGCATGATAAAGAAGATTCAAAGAGAGTGAGATGCCAGCTCCTTTCATTCAGTCAGTAGCTTCAAACATTTCTGGTATATGAAAAACATGTTTTTCAATGGCAAAAATCAATGAATATTGTAAATGCACAAACAGTAATTTCTTCGCATTGCAAGGTGCAATTCTGAAATTTTTTGCTTTTTCCTGCTCCTCTTAGAATGATAAAGAAGATTCAAAGAGAGTGAGATGCCAGCTCCTTTCATTCAGTCAGTAGCTTCAAACATTTCTGGTATATGAATAACATGATGTTTTTCAATGGCAAAAATCAATGAATATTGTAAATGCACAAACAGTAATTTCTCCGCATTGCAAGGTGCAATTCTGAAATTTTTGCTTTTTCCTGCTCCTCTTAGCATGATAAAGAAGATTCAAAGAGAGTGAGATGCCAGCTCCTTTCATTCAGTCAGTAGCTTCAAACATTTCTGGTATATGAAAAACGTTTTTCAATGGCAAAAATCAATGAATATTGTAAATGCACAAACAGTAATATCTCCACATTGCAAGGTGCAATTCTGAAATTTTTTGCTTTTTCCTGTTAATCCTAGCATGATAAAGAAGATTCAAAGAGAGTGAGATGCCAGCTCCTTTCATTCAGTCAGTAGCTTCAAACATTTCTGGTATATGAAAAACATGTTTTTCAATGGCAAAAATCAATGAATTTTGTAAATGCACAAACAGTAATATCTCCACATTGCAAGGTGCAATTCTGAAATTTTTTGCTTTTTCCTGCTAATCCTAGCATGATAAAGAAGATTCAAAGAGAGTGAGATGCCAGCTCCTTTCATTCAGTCAGTAGCTTCAAACATTTCTGGTATATGAAAAACATGTTTTTCAATGGCAAAAATCAATGAATATTGTAAATGCACAAACAGTAATATCTCCACATTGCACGGTGCAATTCTGAAATTTTTAGCTTTTTCCTGTTAATCCTAGCATGATAAAGAAGATTCAAAGAGAGTGAGATGCCAGCTCCTTTCATTCAGTCAGTAGCTTCAAACATTTCTGGTATATGAAAAACATGTTTTTCAATGGCAAAAATCAATGAATATTGTAAATGCACAAACAGTAATTTCTCCGCATTGCAAGGTGCAATTCTGAAATTTTTGCTTTTTCCTGCTCCTCTTAGCATGATAAAGAAGATTCAAAGAGAGTGAGATGCCAGCTCCTTTCATTCAGTCAGTAGCTTCAAACATTTCTGGTATATGAAAAACGTTTTTCAATGGCAAAAATCAATGAATATTGTAAATGCACAAACAGTAATATCTCCACATTGCAAGGTGCAATTCTGAAATTTTTTGCTTTTTCCTGTTAATCCTAGCATGATAAAGAAGATTCAAAGAGAGTGAGATGCCAGCTCCTTTCATTCAGTCAGTAGCTTCAAACATTTCTGGTATATGAAAAACATGTTTTTCAATGGCAAAAATCAATGAATTTTGTAAATGCACAAACAGTAATATCTCCACATTGCAAGGTGCAATTCTGAAATTTTTTGCTTTTTCCTGCTAATCCTAGCATGATAAAGAAGATTCAAAGAGAGTGAGATGCCAGCTCCTTTCATTCAGTCAGTAGCTTCAAACATTTCTGGTATATGAAAAACATGTTTTTCAATGGCAAAAATCAATGAATATTGTAAATGCACAAACAGTAATATCTCCACATTGCACGGTGCAATTCTGAAATTTTTAGCTTTTTCCTGTTAATCCTAGCATGATAAAGAAGATTCAAAGAGAGTGAGATGCCAGCTCCTTTCATTCAGTCAGTAGCTTCAAACATTTCTGGTATATGAAAAACATGTTTTTCAATGGCAAAAATCAATGAATATTGTAAATGCACAAACAGTAATTTCTTCGCATTGCAAGGTGCAATTCTGAAATTTTTTGCTTTTTCCTGCTCCTCTTAGAATGATAAAGAAGATTCAAAGAGAGTGAGATGCCAGCTCCTTTCATTCAGTCAGTAGCTTCAAACATTTCTGGTATATGAATAACATGATGTTTTTCAATGGCAAAAATCAATGAATATTGTAAATGCACAAACAGTAATTTCTCCGCATTGCAAGGTGCAATTCTGAAATTTTTGCTTTTTCCTGCTCCTCTTAGCATGATAAAGAAGATTCAAAGAGAGTGAGATGCCAGCTCCTTTCATTCAGTCAGTAGCTTCAATCATTTCTGGACGTTTTTCAATGGCAAAAATCAATGAATATTGTAAATGCACAAACAGTAATTTCTCCGCATTGCAAGGTGCAATTCTGAAATTTTTTGCTTTTTCCTGCTCCTCTTAGCATGATAAAGAAGATTCAAAGAGAGTGAGATGCCAGCTCCTTTCATTCAGTCAGTAGCTTCAATCATTTCTGGACGTTTTTCAATGGCAAAAATCAATGAATATTGTAAATGCACAAACAGTAATTTCTCCGCATTGCAAGGTGCAATTCTGAAATTTTTTGCTTTTTCCTGCTCCTCTTAGTATGATAAAGAAGATTCAAAGAGAGTGAGATGCCAGCTCCTTTCATTCAGTCAGTAGCTTCAAACATTTCTGGTATATGAATAACATGATGTTTTTCAATGGCAAAAATCAATGAATATTGTAAATGCACAAACAGTAATTTCTCCGCATTGCAAGGTGCAATTCTGAAATTTTTTGCTTTTTCCTGCTCCTCTTAGCATGATAAAGAAGATTCAAAGAGAGTGAGATGCCAGCTCCTTTCATTCAGTCAGTAGCTTCAATCATTTCTGGTATATGAATAACATGATGTTTTTCAATGGCAAAAATTAATGAATATTGTAAATGCACAAACAGTAATATCTCCGCATTGCAAGGTGCAATTCTGAAATTTTTTGCTTTTTCCTGCTCCTCTTAGCATGATAAAGAAGATTCAAAGAGAGTGAGATGCCAGCTCCTTTCATTCAGTCAGTAGCTTCAATCATTTCTGGACGTTTTTCAATGGCAAAAATCAATGAATATTGTAAATGCACAAACAGTAATTTCTCCGCATTGAAGGTGCAATTCTGAAATTTTTTGCTTTTTCCTGCTCCTCTTAGCATGATAAAGAAGATTCAAAGAGAGTGAGATGCCAGCTCCTTTCATTCAGTCAGTAGCTTCAAACATTTCTGGTATATGAATAACATGATGTTTTTCAATGGCAAAAATCAATGAATATTGTAAATGCACAAACAGTAATTTCTCCGCATTGCAAGGTGCAATTCTGAAATTTTTTGCTTTTTCCTGCTCCTCTTAGCATGATAAAGAAGATTCAGAGAGTGAGATGCCAGCTCCTTTCATTCAGTCAGTAGCTTCAATCATTTCTGGACGTTTTTCAATGGCAAAAATCAATGAATATTGTAAATGCACAAACAGTAATTTCTCCGCATTGCAAGGTGCAATTCTGAAATTTTTTGCTTTTTCCTGCTCCTCTTAGCATGATAAAGAAGATTCAAAGAGAGTGATATGCCAGCTCCTTTCATTCAGTCAGTAGCTTCAATCATTTCTGGTATATGAATAACATGATGTTTTTCAATGGCAAAAATCAATGAATATTGTAAATGCACAAACAGTAATTTCTCCGCATTGCAAGGTGCAATTCTGAAATTTTTTGCTTTTTCCTGCTCCTCTTAGCATGATAAAGAAGATTCAAAGAGAGTGAGATGCCAGCTCCTTTCATTCAGTCAGTAGCTTCAATCATTTCTGGACGTTTTTCAATGGCAAAAATCAATGAATATTGTAAATGCACAAACAGTAATTTCTCCGCATTGCAAGGTGCAATTCTGAAATTTTTTGCTTTTTCCTGCTCCTCTTAGCATGGTAAAGAAGACTCAAAGAGAGTGAGATGCCAGCTCCTTTCATTCAGTCAGTAGCTTCAATCATTTCTGGACGTTTTTCAACGGCAAAAATCAATGAATATTGTAGATGCACAAACAGTAATTTCTCCGCATTGCAAGGTGCAATTCTGAAATTTTTTGCTTTTTCCTGCTCCTCTTAGCATGATAAAGAAGATTCAAAGAGACTGAGATGCCAGCTCCTTTCATTCAGTCAGTAGCTTCAATCATTTCTGGACGTTTTTCAATGGCAAAAATCAATGAATATTGTAAATGCACAAACAGTAATTTCTCCGCATTGCAAGGTGCAATTCTGAAATTTTTTGCATTTTCCTGCTCCTCTTAGCATGATAAAGAAGATTCAAAGAGAGTGAGATGCCAGCTCCTTTCATTCAGTCAGTAGCTTCAATCATTTCTGGATGTTTTTCAATGGCAAAAATCAATGAATATTGTAAATGCACAAACAGTAATTTCTCCGCATTGCAAGGTGCAATTCTGAAATTTTTTGCTTTTTCCTGCTCCTCTTAGCATGATAAAGAAGATTCAAAGAGAGTGAGATGCCAGCTCCTTTCATTCAGTCAGTAGCTTCAATCATTTCTGGACGTTTTTCAATGGCAAAAATCAATGAATATTGTAAATGCACAAACAGTAATTTCTCCGCATTGCAAGGTGCAATTCTGAAATTTTTTGCTTTTTCCTGCTCCTCAGCATGATAAAGAAGATTCAAAGAGAGTGAGATGCCAGCTCCTTTCATTGTCAGTAGCTTCAAACATTTCTGGTATATGAAAAACATGTTTTTCAATGGCAAAAATCAATGAATATTGTAAATGCACAAACAGTAATATCTCAACATTGCACGGTGCAATTCTGAAATTTTTAGCTTTTTCCTGTTAATCCTAGCATGATAAAGAAGATTCAAAGAGAGTGAGATGCCAGCTCCTTTCATTCAGTCAGTAGCCTCAAACATTTCTGGTATATGAAAAACATGTTTTTCAATGGCAAAAATCAATGAATATTGTAAATGCACAAACAGTAATATCTCCACATTGCAAGGTGCAATTCTGAAATTTTTTGCTTTTTCCTGTTAATCCTAGCATGATAAAGAAGATTCAAAGAGAGTGAGATGCCAGCTCCTTTCATTCAGTCAGTAGCTTCAAACATTTCTGGTATATGAAAAACATGTTTTTCAATGGCAAAAATCAATGAATATTGTAAATGCACAAACAGTAATATCTCCACATTGCAAGGTGCAATTCTGAAATTTTTTGCTTTTTCCTGCTAATCCTAGCATGATAAAGAAGATTCAAAGAGAGTGAGATGCCAGCTCCTTTCATTCAGTCAGTAGCTTCAAACATTTCTGGTATATGAAAAACATGTTTTTCAATGGCAAAAATCAATGAATATTGTAAATGCACAAACAGTAATATCTCAACATTGCACGGTGCAATTCTGAAATTTTTTGCTTTTTCCTGCTAATCCTAGCATGATAAAGAAGATTCAAAGAGAGTGAGATGCCAGCTCCTTTCATTCAGTCAGTAGCTTCAAACATTTCTGGTATATGAAAAACATGTTTTTCAATGGCAAAAATCAATGAATATTGTAAATGCACAAACAGTAATATCTCAACATTGCACGGTGCAATTCTGAAATTTTTAGCTTTTTCCTGTTAATCCTAGCATGATAAAGAAGATTCAAAGAGAGTGAGATGCCAGCTCCTTTCATTCAGTCAGTAGCCTCAAACATTTCTGGTATATGAAAAACATGTTTTTCAATGGCAAAAATCAATGAATATTGTAAATGCACAAACAGTAATATCTCCACATTGCAAGGTGCAATTCTGAAATTTTTTGCTTTTTCCTGTTAATCCTAGCATGATAAAGAAGATTCAAAGAGAGTGAGATGCCAGCTCCTTTCATTCAGTCAGTAGCTTCAAACATTTCTGGTATATGAAAAACGTTTTTCAATGGCAAAAATCAATGAATATTGTAAATGCACAAACAGTAATATCTCCACATTGCAAGGTGCAATTCTGAAATTTTTTGCTTTTTCCTGTTAATCCTAGCATGATAAAGAAGATTCAAAGAGAGTGAGATGCCAGCTCCTTTCATTCAGTCAGTAGCTTCAAACATTTCTGGTATATGAAAAACATGTTTTTCAATGGCAAAAATCAATGAATTTTGTAAATGCACAAACAGTAATATCTCCACATTGCAAGGTGCAATTCTGAAATTTTTTGCTTTTTCCTGCTAATCCTAGCATGATAAAGAAGATTCAAAGAGAGTGAGATGCCAGCTCCTTTCATTCAGTCAGTAGCTTCAAACATTTCTGGTATATGAAAAACATGTTTTTCAATGGCAAAAATCAATGAATATTGTAAATGCACAAACAGTAATATCTCCACATTGCACGGTGCAATTCTGAAATTTTTAGCTTTTTCCTGTTAATCCTAGCATGATAAAGAAGATTCAAAGAGAGTGAGATGCCAGCTCCTTTCATTCAGTCAGTAGCTTCAAACATTTCTGGTATATGAAAAACATGTTTTTCAATGGCAAAAATCAATGAATATTGTAAATGCACAAACAGTAATTTCTTCGCATTGCAAGGTGCAATTCTGAAATTTTTTGCTTTTTCCTGCTCCTCTTAGAATGATAAAGAAGATTCAAAGAGAGTGAGATGCCAGCTCCTTTCATTCAGTCAGTAGCTTCAAACATTTCTGGTATATGAATAACATGATGTTTTTCAATGGCAAAAATCAATGAATATTGTAAATGCACAAACAGTAATTTCTCCGCATTGCAAGGTGCAATTCTGAAATTTTTGCTTTTTCCTGCTCCTCTTAGCATGATAAAGAAGATTCAAAGAGAGTGAGATGCCAGCTCCTTTCATTCAGTCAGTAGCTTCAATCATTTCTGGACGTTTTTCAATGGCAAAAATCAATGAATATTGTAAATGCACAAACAGTAATTTCTCCGCATTGCAAGGTGCAATTCTGAAATTTTTTGCTTTTTCCTGCTCCTCTTAGCATGATAAAGAAGATTCAAAGAGAGTGAGATGCCAGCTCCTTTCATTCAGTCAGTAGCTTCAATCATTTCTGGACGTTTTTCAATGGCAAAAATCAATGAATATTGTAAATGCACAAACAGTAATTTCTCCGCATTGCAAGGTGCAATTCTGAAATTTTTTGCTTTTTCCTGCTCCTCTTAGTATGATAAAGAAGATTCAAAGAGAGTGAGATGCCAGCTCCTTTCATTCAGTCAGTAGCTTCAAACATTTCTGGTATATGAATAACATGATGTTTTTCAATGGCAAAAATCAATGAATATTGTAAATGCACAAACAGTAATTTCTCCGCATTGCAAGGTGCAATTCTGAAATTTTTTGCTTTTTCCTGCTCCTCTTAGCATGATAAAGAAGATTCAAAGAGAGTGAGATGCCAGCTCCTTTCATTCAGTCAGTAGCTTCAATCATTTCTGGTATATGAATAACATGATGTTTTTCAATGGCAAAAATTAATGAATATTGTAAATGCACAAACAGTAATATCTCCGCATTGCAAGGTGCAATTCTGAAATTTTTTGCTTTTTCCTGCTCCTCTTAGCATGATAAAGAAGATTCAAAGAGAGTGAGATGCCAGCTCCTTTCATTCAGTCAGTAGCTTCAATCATTTCTGGACGTTTTTCAATGGCAAAAATCAATGAATATTGTAAATGCACAAACAGTAATTTCTCCGCATTGAAGGTGCAATTCTGAAATTTTTTGCTTTTTCCTGCTCCTCTTAGCATGATAAAGAAGATTCAAAGAGAGTGAGATGCCAGCTCCTTTCATTCAGTCAGTAGCTTCAAACATTTCTGGTATATGAATAACATGATGTTTTTCAATGGCAAAAATCAATGAATATTGTAAATGCACAAACAGTAATTTCTCCGCATTGCAAGGTGCAATTCTGAAATGTTTTGCTTTTTCCTGCTCCTCTTAGCATGATAAAGAAGATTCAGAGAGTGAGATGCCAGCTCCTTTCATTCAGTCAGTAGCTTCAATCATTTCTGGACGTTTTTCAATGGCAAAAATCAATGAATATTGTAAATGCACAAACAGTAATTTCTCCGCATTGCAAGGTGCAATTCTGAAATTTTTTGCTTTTTCCTGCTCCTCTTAGCATGATAAAGAAGATTCAAAGAGAGTGATATGCCAGCTCCTTTCATTCAGTCAGTAGCTTCAATCATTTCTGGTATATGAATAACATGATGTTTTTCAATGGCAAAAATCAATGAATATTGTAAATGCACAAACAGTAATTTCTCCGCATTGCAAGGTGCAATTCTGAAATTTTTTGCTTTTTCCTGCTCCTCTTAGCATGATAAAGAAGATTCAAAGAGAGTGAGATGCCAGCTCCTTTCATTCAGTCAGTAGCTTCAATCATTTCTGGACGTTTTTCAATGGCAAAAATCAATGAATATTGTAAATGCACAAACAGTAATTTCTCCGCATTGCAAGGTGCAATTCTGAAATTTTTTGCTTTTTCCTGCTCCTCTTAGCATGGTAAAGAAGACTCAAAGAGAGTGAGATGCCAGCTCCTTTCATTCAGTCAGTAGCTTCAATCATTTCTGGACGTTTTTCAACGGCAAAAATCAATGAATATTGTAGATGCACAAACAGTAATTTCTCCGCATTGCAAGGTGCAATTCTGAAATTTTTTGCTTTTTCCTGCTCCTCTTAGCATGATAAAGAAGATTCAAAGAGACTGAGATGCCAGCTCCTTTCATTCAGTCAGTAGCTTCAATCATTTCTGGACGTTTTTCAATGGCAAAAATCAATGAATATTGTAAATGCACAAACAGTAATTTCTCCGCATTGCAAGGTGCAATTCTGAAATTTTTTGCATTTTCCTGCTCCTCTTAGCATGATAAAGAAGATTCAAAGAGAGTGAGATGCCAGCTCCTTTCATTCAGTCAGTAGCTTCAATCATTTCTGGATGTTTTTCAATGGCAAAAATCAATGAATATTGTAAATGCACAAACAGTAATTTCTCCGCATTGCAAGGTGCAATTCTGAAATTTTTTGCTTTTTCCTGCTCCTCTTAGCATGATAAAGAAGATTCAAAGAGAGTGAGATGCCAGCTCCTTTCATTCAGTCAGTAGCTTCAATCATTTCTGGACGTTTTTCAATGGCAAAAATCAATGAATATTGTAAATGCACAAACAGTAATTTCTCCGCATTGCAAGGTGCAATTCTGAAATTTTTTGCTTTTTCCTGCTCCTCAGCATGATAAAGAAGATTCAAAGAGAGTGAGATGCCAGCTCCTTTCATTGTCAGTAGCTTCAAACATTTCTGGTATATGAAAAACATGTTTTTCAATGGCAAAAATCAATGAATATTGTAAATGCACAAACAGTAATATCTCAACATTGCACGGTGCAATTCTGAAATTTTTAGCTTTTTCCTGTTAATCCTAGCATGATAAAGAAGATTCAAAGAGAGTGAGATGCCAGCTCCTTTCATTCAGTCAGTAGCCTCAAACATTTCTGGTATATGAAAAACATGTTTTTCAATGGCAAAAATCAATGAATATTGTAAATGCACAAACAGTAATATCTCCACATTGCAAGGTGCAATTCTGAAATTTTTTGCTTTTTCCTGTTAATCCTAGCATGATAAAGAAGATTCAAAGAGAGTGAGATGCCAGCTCCTTTCATTCAGTCAGTAGCTTCAAACATTTCTGGTATATGAAAAACATGTTTTTCAATGGCAAAAATCAATGAATATTGTAAATGCACAAACAGTAATATCTCCACATTGCAAGGTGCAATTCTGAAATTTTTTGCTTTTTCCTGCTAATCCTAGCATGATAAAGAAGATTCAAAGAGAGTGAGATGCCAGCTCCTTTCATTCAGTCAGTAGCTTCAAACATTTCTGGTATATGAAAAACATGTTTTTCAATGGCAAAAATCAATGAATATTGTAAATGCACAAACAGTAATATCTCCACATTGCACGGTGCAATTCTGAAATTTTTAGCTTTTTCCTGTTAATCCTAGCATGATAAAGAAGATTCAAAGAGAGTGAGATGCCAGCTCCTTTCATTCAGTCAGTAGCTTCAAACATTTCTGGTATATGAAAAACATGTTTTTCAATGGCAAAAATCAATGAATATTGTAAATGCACAAACAATAATATCTCCACATTGCAAGGTGCAATTCTGAAATTTTTTGCTTTTTCCTGCTAATCCTAGCATGATAAAGAAGATTCAAAGAGAGTGAGATGCCAGCTCCTTTCATTCAGTCAGTAGCTTCAAACATTTCTGGTATATGAAAAACATGTTTTTCAATGGCAAAAATCAATGAATATTGTAAATGCACAAACAGTAATATCTCCACATTGCACGGTGCAATTATGAAATTTTTAGCTTTTTCCTGTTAATCCTAGCATGATAAAGAAGATTCAAAGAGAGTGAGATGCCAGCTCCTTTCATTCAGTCAGTAGCTTCAAACATTTCTGGGATATGAAAAACATGTTTTTCAATGGCAAAAATCAATGAATATTGTAAATGCACAAACAGTAATAACTCCACATTGCAAGGTGCAATTCTGAAATTTTTTGCTTTTTCCTGCTAATCCTAGCATGATAAAGAAGATTCAAAGAGAGTGAGATGCCAGCTCCTTTCATTCAGTCAGTAGCTTCAAACATTTCTGGTATATGAAAAACATGTTTTTCAATGGCAAAAATCAATGAATATTGTAAATGCACAAACAGTAATATCTCAACATTGCACGGTGCAATTCTGAAATTTTTAGCTTTTTCCTGTTAATCCTAGCATGATAAAGAAGATTCAAAGAGAGTGAGATGCCAGCTCCTTTCATTCAGTCAGTAGCTTCAAACATTTCTGGTATATGAAAAACGTTTTTCAATGGCAAAAATCAATGAATATTGTAAATGCACAAACAGTAATATCTCCACATTGCAAGGTGCAATTCTGAAATTTTTTGCTTTTTCCTGTTAATCCTAGCATGATAAAGAAGATTCAAAGAGAGTGAGATGCCAGCTCCTTTCATTCAGTCAGTAGCTTCAAACATTTCTGGTATATGAAAAACATGTTTTTCAATGGCAAAAATCAATGAATATTGTAAATGCACAAACAGTAATATCTCCACATTGCAAGGTGCAATTCTGAAATTTTTTGCTTTTTCCTGCTAATCCTAGCATGATAAAGAAGATTCAAAGAGAGTGAGATGCCAGCTCCTTTCATTCAGTCAGTAGCTTCAAACATTTCTGGTATATGAAAAACATGTTTTTCAATGGCAAAAATCAATGAATATTGTAAATGCACAAACAGTAATATCACCACATTGCACGGTGCAATTCTGAAATTTTTAGCTTTTTCCTGTTAATCCTAGCATGATAAAGAAGATTCAAAGAGAGTGAGATGCCAGCTCCTTTCATTCAGTCAGTAGCTTCAAACATTTCTGGTATATGAAAAACATGTTTTTCAATGGCAAAAATCAATGAATATTGTAAATGCACAAACAGTAATATCTCCACATTGCAAGGTGCAATTCTGAAATTTTTTGCTTTTTCCTGTTAATCCTAGCATGATAAAGAAGATTCAAAGAGAGTGAGATGCCAGCTCCTTTCATTCAGTCAGTAGCTTCAAACATTTCTGGTATATGAAAAACATGTTTTTCAATGGCAAAAATCAATGAATATTGTAAATGCACAAACAGTAATATCTCCACATTGCAAGGTGCAATTCTGAAATTTTTTGCTTTTTCCTGCTAATCCTAGCATGATAAAGAAGATTCAAAGAGAGTGAGATGCCAGCTCCTTTCATTCAGTCAGTAGCTTCAAACATTTCTGGTATATGAAAAACATGTTTTTCAATGGCAAAAATCAATGAATATTGTAAATGCACAAACAGTAATATCTCAACATTGCACGGTGCAATTCTGAAATTTTTAGCTTTTTCCTGTTAATCCTAGCATGATAAAGAAGATTCAAAGAGAGTGAGATGCCAGCTCCTTTCATTCAGTCAGTAGCTTCAAACATTTCTGGTATATGAAAAACATGTTTTTCAATGGCAAAAATCAATGAATATTGTAAATGCACAAACAGTAATATCTCCACATTGCAAGGTGCAATTCTGAAATTTTTTGCTTTTTCCTGCTAATCCTAGCATGATAAAGAAGATTCAAAGAGAGTGAGATGCCAGCTCCTTTCATTCAGTCAGTAGCTTCAAACATTTCTGGTATATGAAAAACATGTTTTTCAATGGCAAAAATCAATGAATATTGTAAATGCACAAGCAGTAATATCTCAACATTGCACGGTGCAATTCTGAAATTTTTAGCTTTTTCCTGTTAATCCTAGCATGATAAAGAAGATTCAAAGAGAGTGAGATGCCAGCTCCTTTCATTCAGTCAGTAGCTTCAAACATTTCTGGTATATGAAAAACGTTTTTCAATGGCAAAAATCAATGAATATTGTAAATGCACAAACAGTAATATCTCCACATTGCAAGGTGCAATTCTGAAATTTTTTGCTTTTTCCTGTTAATCCTAGCATGATAAAGAAGATTCAAAGAGAGTGAGATGCCAGCTCCTTTCATTCAGTCAGTAGCTTCAAACATTTCTGGTATATGAAAAACATGTTTTTCAATGGCAAAAATCAATGAATTTTGTAAATGCACAAACAGTAATATCTCCACATTGCAAGGTGCAATTCTGAAATTTTTTGCTTTTTCCTGCTAATCCTAGCATGATAAAGAAGATTCAAAGACAGTGAGATGCCAGCTCCTTTCATTCAGTCAGTAGCTTCAAACATTTCTGGTATATGAAAAACATGTTTTTCAATGGCAAAAATCAATGAATATTGTAAATGCACAAACAGTAATATCTCCACATTGCACGGTGCAATTCTGAAATTTTTAGCTTTTTCCTGTTAATCCTAGCATGATAAAGAAGATTCAAAGAGAGTGAGATGCCAGCTCCTTTCATTCAGTCAGTAGCTTCAAACATTTCTGGTATATGAAAAACATGTTTTTCAATGGCAAAAATCAATGAATATTGTAAATGCACAAACAGTAATTTCTTCGCATTGCAAGGTGCAATTCTGAAATTTTTTGCTTTTTCCTGCTCCTCTTAGAATGATAAAGAAGATTCAAAGAGAGTGAGATGCCAGCTCCTTTCATTCAGTCAGTAGCTTCAAACATTTCTGGTATATGAATAACATGATGTTTTTCAATGGCAAAAATCAATGAATATTGTAAATGCACAAACAGTAATTTCTCCGCATTGCAAGGTGCAATTCTGAAATTTTTGCTTTTTCCTGCTCCTCTTAGCATGATAAAGAAGATTCAAAGAGAGTGAGATGCCAGCTCCTTTCATTCAGTCAGTAGCTTCAATCATTTCTGGACGTTTTTCAATGGCAAAAATCAATGAATATTGTAAATGCACAAACAGTAATTTCTCCGCATTGCAAGGTGCAATTCTGAAATTTTTTGCTTTTTCCTGCTCCTCTTAGCATGATAAAGAAGATTCAAAGAGAGTGAGATGCCAGCTCCTTTCATTCAGTCAGTAGCTTCAATCATTTCTGGACGTTTTTCAATGGCAAAAATCAATGAATATTGTAAATGCACAAACAGTAATTTCTCCGCATTGCAAGGTGCAATTCTGAAATTTTTTGCTTTTTCCTGCTCCTCTTAGTATGATAAAGAAGATTCAAAGAGAGTGAGATGCCAGCTCCTTTCATTCAGTCAGTAGCTTCAAACATTTCTGGTATATGAATAACATGATGTTTTTCAATGGCAAAAATCAATGAATATTGTAAATGCACAAACAGTAATTTCTCCGCATTGCAAGGTGCAATTCTGAAATTTTTTGCTTTTTCCTGCTCCTCTTAGCATGATAAAGAAGATTCAAAGAGAGTGAGATGCCAGCTCCTTTCATTCAGTCAGTAGCTTCAATCATTTCTGGTATATGAATAACATGATGTTTTTCAATGGCAAAAATTAATGAATATTGTAAATGCACAAACAGTAATATCTCCGCATTGCAAGGTGCAATTCTGAAATTTTTTGCTTTTTCCTGCTCCTCTTAGCATGATAAAGAAGATTCAAAGAGAGTGAGATGCCAGCTCCTTTCATTCAGTCAGTAGCTTCAATCATTTCTGGACGTTTTTCAATGGCAAAAATCAATGAATATTGTAAATGCACAAACAGTAATTTCTCCGCATTGAAGGTGCAATTCTGAAATTTTTTGCTTTTTCCTGCTCCTCTTAGCATGATAAAGAAGATTCAAAGAGAGTGAGATGCCAGCTCCTTTCATTCAGTCAGTAGCTTCAAACATTTCTGGTATATGAATAACATGATGTTTTTCAATGGCAAAAATCAATGAATATTGTAAATGCACAAACAGTAATTTCTCCGCATTGCAAGGTGCAATTCTGAAATTTTTTGCTTTTTCCTGCTCCTCTTAGCATGATAAAGAAGATTCAAAGAGAGTGAGATGAGAGCTCCTTTCATTCAGTCAGTAGCTTCAATCATTTCTGGACGTTTTTCAATGGCAAAAATCAATGAATATTGTAAATGCACAAACAGTAATTTCTCCGCATTGCAAGGTGCAATTCTGAAATGTTTTGCTTTTTCCTGCTCCTCTTAGCATGATAAAGAAGATTCAGAGAGTGAGATGCCAGCTCCTTTCATTCAGTCAGTAGCTTCAATCATTTCTGGACGTTTTTCAATGGCAAAAATCAATGAATATTGTAAATGCACAAACAGTAATTTCTCCGCATTGCAAGGTGCAATTCTGAAATTTTTTGCTTTTTCCTGCTCCTCTTAGCATGATAAAGAAGATTCAAAGAGAGTGATATGCCAGCTCCTTTCATTCAGTCAGTAGCTTCAATCATTTCTGGTATATGAATAACATGATGTTTTTCAATGGCAAAAATCAATGAATATTGTAAATGCACAAACAGTAATTTCTCCGCATTGCAAGGTGCAATTCTGAAATTTTTTGCTTTTTCCTGCTCCTCTTAGCATGATAAAGAAGATTCAAAGAGAGTGAGATGCCAGCTCCTTTCATTCAGTCAGTAGCTTCAATCATTTCTGGACGTTTTTCAATGGCAAAAATCAATGAATATTGTAAATGCACAAACAGTAATTTCTCCGCATTGCAAGGTGCAATTCTGAAATTTTTTGCTTTTTCCTGCTCCTCTTAGCATGGTAAAGAATACTCAAAGAGAGTGAGATGCCAGCTCCTTTCATTCAGTCAGTAGCTTCAATCATTTCTGGACGTTTTTCAACGGCAAAAATCAATGAATATTGTAGATGCACAAACAGTAATTTCTCCGCATTGCAAGGTGCAATTCTGAAATTTTTTGCTTTTTCCTGCTCCTCTTAGCATGATAAAGAAGATTCAAAGAGACTGAGATGCCAGCTCCTTTCATTCAGTCAGTAGCTTCAATCATTTCTGGACGTTTTTCAATGGCAAAAATCAATGAATATTGTAAATGCACAAACAGTAATTTCTCCGCATTGCAAGGTGCAATTCTGAAATTTTTTGCTTTTTCCTGCTCCTCTTAGCATGATAAAGAAGATTCAAAGAGAGTGAGATGCCAGCTCCTTTCATTCAGTCAGTAGCTTCAATCATTTCTGGATGTTTTTCAATGGCAAAAATCAATGAATATTGTAAATGCACAAACAGTAATTTCTCCGCATTGCAAGGTGCAATTCTGAAATTTTTTGCTTTTTCCTGCTCCTCTTAGCATGATAAAGAAGATTCAAAGAGAGTGAGATGCCAGCTCCTTTCATTCAGTCAGTAGCTTCAATCATTTCTGGACGTTTTTCAATGGCAAAAATCAATGAATATTGTAAATGCACAAACAGTAATTTCTCCGCATTGCAAGGTGCAATTCTGAAATTTTTTGCTTTTTCCTGCTCCTCAGCATGATAAAGAAGATTCAAAGAGAGTGAGATGCCAGCTCCTTTCATTGTCAGTAGCTTCAAACATTTCTGGTATATGAAAAACATGTTTTTCAATGGCAAAAATCAATGAATATTGTAAATGCACAAACTAATATCTCAACATTGCACGGTGCAATTCTGAAATTTTTAGCTTTTTCCTGTTAATCCTAGCATGATAAAGAAGATTCAAAGAGAGTGAGATGCCAGCTCCTTTCATTCAGTCAGTAGCCTCAAACATTTCTGGTATATGAAAAACATGTTTTTCAATGGCAAAAATCAATGAATATTGTAAATGCACAAACAGTAATATCTCCACATTGCAAGGTGCAATTCTGAAATTTTTTGCTTTTTCCTGTTAATCCTAGCATGATAAAGAAGATTCAAAGAGAGTGAGATGCCAGCTCCTTTCATTCAGTCAGTAGCTTCAAACATTTCTGGTATATGAAAAACATGTTTTTCAATGGCAAAAATCAATGAATATTGTAAATGCACAAACAGTAATATCTCCACATTGCAAGGTGCAATTCTGAAATTTTTTGCTTTTTCCTGCTAATCCTAGCATGATAAAGAAGATTCAAAGAGAGTGAGATGCCAGCTCCTTTCATTCAGTCAGTAGCTTCAAACATTTCTGGTATATGAAAAACATGTTTTTCAATGGCAAAAATCAATGAATATTGTAAATGCACAAACAGTAATATCTCCACATTGCACGGTGCAATTCTGAAATTTTTAGCTTTTTCCTGTTAATCCTAGCATGATAAAGAAGATTCAAAGAGAGTGAGATGCCAGCTCCTTTCATTCAGTCAGTAGCTTCAAACATTTCTGGTATATGAAAAACATGTTTTTCAATGGCAAAAATCAATGAATATTGTAAATGCACAAACAATAATATCTCCACATTGCAAGGTGCAATTCTGAAATTTTTTGCTTTTTCCTGCTAATCCTAGCATGATAAAGAAGATTCAAAGAGAGTGAGATGCCAGCTCCTTTCATTCAGTCAGTAGCTTCAAACATTTCTGGTATATGAAAAACATGTTTTTCAATGGCAAAAATCAATGAATATTGTAAATGCACAAACAGTAATATCTCCACATTGCACGGTGCAATTATGAAATTTTTAGCTTTTTCCTGTTAATCCTAGCATGATAAAGAAGATTCAAAGAGAGTGAGATGCCAGCTCCTTTCATTCAGTCAGTAGCTTCAAACATTTCTGGTATATGAAAAACATGTTTTTCAATGGCAAAAATCAATGAATATTGTAAATGCACAAACAGTAATAACTCCACATTGCAAGGTGCAATTCTGAAATTTTTTGCTTTTTCCTGCTAATCCTAGCATGATAAAGAAGATTCAAAGAGAGTGAGATGCCAGCTCCTTTCATTCAGTCAGTAGCTTCAAACAATTCTGGTATATGAAAAACATGTTTTTCAATGGCAAAAATCAATGAATATTGTAAATGCACAAACAGTAATATCTCAACATTGCACGGTGCAATTCTGAAATTTTTAGCTTTTTCCTGTTAATCCTAGCATGATAAAGAAGATTCAAAGAGAGTGAGATGCCAGCTCCTTTCATTCAGTCAGTAGCTTCAAACATTTCTGGTATATGAAAAACGTTTTTCAATGGCAAAAATCAATGAATATTGTAAATGCACAAACAGTAATATCTCCACATTGCAAGGTGCAATTCTGAAATTTTTTGCTTTTTCCTGTTAATCCTAGCATGATAAAGAAGATTCAAAGAGAGTGAGATGCCAGCTCCTTTCATTCAGTCAGTAGCTTCAAACATTTCTGGTATATGAAAAACATGTTTTTCAATGGCAAAAATCAATGAATATTGTAAATGCACAAACAGTAATATCTCCACATTGCAAGGTGCAATTCTGAAATTTTTTGCTTTTTCCTGCTAATCCTAGCATGATAAAGAAGATTCAAAGAGAGTGAGATGCCAGCTCCTTTCATTCAGTCAGTAGCTTCAAACATTTCTGGTATATGAAAAACATGTTTTTCAATGGCAAAAATCAATGAATATTGTAAATGCACAAACAGTAATTTCTCCGCATTGCAAGGTGCAATTCTGAAATTTTTTGCTTTTTCCTGCTCCTCTTAGCATGATAAAGAAGATTCAAAGAGAGTGAGATGCCAGCTCCTTTCATTCAGTCAGTAGCTTCAATCATTTCTGGACGTTTTTCAATGGCAAAAATCAATGAATATTGTAAATGCACAAACAGTAATTTCTCCGCATTGCAAGGTGCAATTCTGAAATTTTTTGCTTTTTCCTGCTCCTCTTAGCATGGTAAAGAAGACTCAAAGAGAGTGAGATGCCAGCTCCTTTCATTCAGTCAGTAGCTTCAATCATTTCTGGACGTTTTTCAACGGCAAAAATCAATGAATATTGTAGATGCACAAACAGTAATTTCTCCGCATTGCAAGGTGCAATTCTGAAATTTTTTGCTTTTTCCTGCTCCTCTTAGCATGATAAAGAAGATTCAAAGAGACTGAGATGCCAGCTCCTTTCATTCAGTCAGTAGCTTCAATCATTTCTGGACGTTTTTCAATGGCAAAAATCAATGAATATTGTAAATGCACAAACAGTAATTTCTCCGCATTGCAAGGTGCAATTCTGAAATTTTTTGCTTTTTCCTGCTCCTCTTAGCATGATAAAGAAGATTCAAAGAGAGTGAGATGCCAGCTCCTTTCATTCAGTCAGTAGCTTCAATCATTTCTGGATGTTTTTCAATGGCAAAAATCAATGAATATTGTAAATGCACAAACAGTAATTTCTCCGCATTGCAAGGTGCAATTCTGAAATTTTTTGCTTTTTCCTGCTCCTCTTAGCATGATAAAGAAGATTCAAAGAGAGTGAGATGCCAGCTCCTTTCATTCAGTCAGTAGCTTCAATCATTTCTGGACGTTTTTCAATGGCAAAAATCAATGAATATTGTAAATGCACAAACAGTAATTTCTCCGCATTGCAAGGTGCAATTCTGAAATTTTTTGCTTTTTCCTGCTCCTCAGCATGATAAAGAAGATTCAAAGAGAGTGAGATGCCAGCTCCTTTCATTGTCAGTAGCTTCAGACATTTCTGGTATATGAAAAACATGTTTTTCAATGGCAAAAATCAATGAATATTGTAAATGCACAAACAGTAATATCTCAACATTGCACGGTGCAATTCTGAAATTTTTAGCTTTTTCCTGTTAATCCTAGCATGATAAAGAAGATTCAAAGAGAGTGAGATGCCAGCTCCTTTCATTCAGTCAGTAGCCTCAAACATTTCTGGTATATGAAAAACATGTTTTTCAATGGCAAAAATCAATGAATATTGTAAATGCACAAACAGTAATATCTCCACATTGCAAGGTGCAATTCTGAAATTTTTTGCTTTTTCCTGTTAATCCTAGCATGATAAAGAAGATTCAAAGAGAGTGAGATGCCAGCTCCTTTCATTCAGTCAGTAGCTTCAAACATTTCTGGTATATGAAAAACATGTTTTTCAATGGCAAAAATCAATGAATATTGTAAATGCACAAACAGTAATATCTCCACATTGCAAGGTGCAATTCTGAAATTTTTTGCTTTTTCCTGCTAATCCTAGCATGATAAAGAAGATTCAAAGAGAGTGAGATGCCAGCTCCTTTCATTCAGTCAGTAGCTTCAAACATTTCTGGTATATGAAAAACATGTTTTTCAATGGCAAAAATCAATGAATATTGTAAATGCACAAACAGTAATATCTCCACATTGCACGGTGCAATTCTGAAATTTTTAGCTTTTTCCTGTTAATCCTAGCATGATAAAGAAGATTCAAAGAGAGTGAGATGCCAGCTCCTTTCATTCAGTCAGTAGCTTCAAACATTTCTGGTATATGAAAAACATGTTTTTCAATGGCAAAAATCAATGAATATTGTAAATGCACAAACAATAATATCTCCACATTGCAAGGTGCAATTCTGAAATTTTTTGCTTTTTCCTGCTAAACCTAGCATGATAAAGAAGATTCAAAGAGAGTGAGATGCCAGCTCCTTTCATTCAGTCAGTAGCTTCAAACATTTCTGGTATATGAAAAACATGTTTTTCAATGGCAAAAATCAATGAATATTGTAAATGCACAAACAGTAATATCTCCACATTGCACGGTGCAATTATGAAATTTTTAGCTTTTTCCTGTTAATCCTAGCATGATAAAGAAGATTCAAAGAGAGTGAGATGCCAGCTCCTTTCATTCAGTCAGTAGCTTCAAACATTTCTGGTATATGAAAAACATGTTTTTCAATGGCAAAAATCAATGAATATTGTAAATGCACAAACAGTAATAACTCCACATTGCAAGGTGCAATTCTGAAATTTTTTGCTTTTTCCTGCTAATCCTAGCATGATAAAGAAGATTCAAAGAGAGTGAGATGCCAGCTCCTTTCATTCAGTCAGTAGCTTCAAACATTTCTGGTATATGAAAAACATGTTTTTCAATGGCAAAAATCAATGAATATTGTAAATGCACAAACAGTAATATCTCAACATTGCACGGTGCAATTCTGAAATTTTTAGCTTTTTCCTGTTAATCCTAGCATGATAAAGAAGATTCAAAGAGAGTGAGATGCCAGCTCCTTTCATTCAGTCAGTAGCTTCAAACACTTCTGGTATATGAAAAACGTTTTTCAATGGCAAAAATCAATGAATATTGTAAATGCACAAACAGTAATATCTCCACATTGCAAGGTGCAATTCTGAAATTTTTTGCTTTTTCCTGTTAATCCTAGCATGATAAAGAAGATTCAAAGAGAGTGAGATGCCAGCTCCTTTCATTCAGTCAGTAGCTTCAAACATTTCTGGTATATGAAAAACATGTTTTTCAATGGCAAAAATCAATGAATATTGTAAATGCACAAACAGTAATATCTCCACATTGCAAGGTGCAATTCTGAAATTTTTTGCTTTTTCCTGCTAATCCTAGCATGATAAAGAAGATTCAAAGAGAGTGAGATGCCAGCTCCTTTCATTCAGTCAGTAGCTTCAAACATTTCTGGTATATGAAAAACATGTTTTTCAATGGCAAAAATCAATGAATATTGTAAATGCACAAACAGTAATATCACCACATTGCACGGTGCAATTCTGAAATTTTTAGCTTTTTCCTGTTAATCCTAGCATGATAAAGAAGATTCAAAGAGAGTGAGATGCCAGCTCCTTTCATTCAGTCAGTAGCTTCAAACATTTCTGGTATATGAAAAACATGTTTTTCAATGGCAAAAATCAATGAATATTGTAAATGCACAAACAGTAATATCTCCACATTGCAAGGTGCAATTCTGAAATTTTTTGCTTTTTCCTGCTAATCCTAGCATGATAAAGAAGATTCAAAGAGAGTGAGATGCCAGCTCCTTTCATTCAGTCAGTAGCTTCAAACATTTCTGGTATATGAAAAACATGTTTTTCAATGGCAAAAATCAATGAATATTGTAAATGCACAAACAGTAATATCTCCACATTGCACGGTGCAATTCTGAAATTTTTAGCTTTTTCCTGTTAATCCTAGCATGATAAAGAAGATTCAAAGAGAGTGAGATGCCAGCTCCTTTCATTCAGTCAGTAGCTTCAAACATTTCTGGTATATGAAAAACATGTTTTTCAATGGCAAAAATCAATGAATATTGTAAATGCACAAACAGTAATATCTCCACATTGCAAGGTGCAATTCTGAAATTCTTTGCTTTTTCCTGTTAATCCTAGCATGATAAAGATTCAAAGAGAGTGAGATGCCAGCTCCTTTCATTCAGTCAGTAGCTTCAAACATTTCTGGTATATGAAAAACATGTTTTTCAATGGCAAAAATCAATGAATATTGTAAATGCACAAACAGTAATATCTCCACATTGCAAGGTGCAATTCTGAAATTTTTTGCTTTTTCCTGCTAATCCTAGCATGATAAAGAAGATTCAAAGAGAGTGAGATGCCAGCTCCTTTCATTCAGTCAGTAGCTTCAAACATTTCTGGTATATGAAAAACATGTTTTTCAATGGCAAAAATCAATGAATATTGTAAATGCACAAACAGTAATATCTCCACATTGCACGGTGCAATTCTGAAATTTTTAGCTTTTTCCTGTTAATCCTAGCATGATAAAGAAGATTCAAAGAGAGTGAGATGCCAGCTCCTTTCATTCAGTCAGTAGCTTCAAACATTTCTGGTATATGAAAAACATGTTTTTCAATGGCAAAAATCAATGAATATTGTAAATGCACAAACAGTAATATCTCCACATTGCAAGGTGCAATTCTGAAATTTTTTGCTTTTTCCTGCTAATCCTAGCATGATAAAGAAGATTCAAAGAGAGTGAGATGCCAGCTCCTTTCATTCAGTCAGTAGCTTCAAACATTTCTGGTATATGAAAAACATGTTTTTCAATGGCAAAAATCAATGAATATTGTAAATGCACAAACAGTAATATCTCCACATTGCACGGTGCAATTCTGAAATTTTTAGCTTTTTCCTGTTAATCCTAGCATGATAAAGAAGATTCAAAGAGAGTGAGATGCCAGCTCCTTTCATTCAGTCAGTAGCTTCAAACATTTCTGGTATATGAAAAACGTTTTTCAATGGCAAAAATCAATGAATATTGTAAATGCACAAACAGTAATATCTCCACATTGCAAGGTGCAATTCTGAAATTCTTTGCTTTTTCCTGTTAATCCTAGCATGATAAAGAAGATTCAAAGAGAGTGAGATGCCAGCTCCTTTCATTCAGTCAGTAGCTTCAAACATTTCTGGTATATGAAAAACATGTTTTTCAATGGCAAAAATCAATGAATATTGTAAATGCACAAACAGTAATATCTCCACATTGCAAGGTGCAATTCTGAAATTTTTTGCTTTTTCCTGCTAATTCTAGCATGATAAAGAAGATTCAAAGAGAGTGAGATGCCAGCTCCTTTCATTCAGTCAGTAGCTTCAAACATTTCTGGTATATGAAAAACATGTTTTTCAATGGCAAAAATCAATGAATATTGTAAATGCACAAACAGTAATATCTCAACATTGCACGGTGCAATTCTGAAATTTTTAGCTTTTTCCTGTTAATCCTAGCATGATAAAGAAGATTCAAAGAGAGTGAGATGCCAGCTCCTTTCATTCAGTCAGTAGCTTCAAACATTTCTGGACGTTTTTCAATGGCAAAAATCAATGAATATTGTAAATGCACAAACAGTAATTTCTCCGCATTGCAAGGTGCAATTCTGAAATTTTTTGCTTTTTCCTGCTCCTCAGCATGATAAAGAAGATTCAAAGAGAGTGAGATGCCAGCTCCTTTCATTCAGTCAGTAGCTTCAAACATTTCTGGTATATGAAAAACATGTTTTTCAATGGCAAAAATCAATGAATATTGTAAATGCACAAACAGTAATATCTCAACATTGCACGGTGCAATTCTGAAATTTTTAGCTTTTTCCTGTTAATCCTAGCATGATAAAGAAGATTCAAAGAGAGTGAGATGCCAGCTCCTTTCATTCAGTCAGTAGCCTCAAACATTTCTGGTATATGAAAAACATGTTTTTCAATGGCAAAAATCAATGAATATTGTAAATGCACAAACAGTAATATCTCCACATTGCAAGGTGCAATTCTGAAATTTTTTGCTTTTTCCTGTTAATCCTAGCATGATAAAGAAGATTCAAAGAGAGTGAGATGCCAGCTCCTTTCATTCAGTCAGTAGCTTCAAACATTTCTGGTATATGAAAAACATGTTTTTCAATGGCAAAAATCAATGAATATTGTAAATGCACAAACAGTAATATCTCCACATTGCAAGGTGCAATTCTGAAATTTTTTGCTTTTTCCTGCTAATCCTAGCATGATAAAGAAGATTCAAAGAGAGTGAGATGCCAGCTCCTTTCATTCAGTCAGTAGCTTCAAACATTTCTGGTATATGAAAAACATGTTTTTCAATGGCAAAAATCAATGAATATTGTAAATGCACAAACAGTAATATCTCCACATTGCACGGTGCAATTCTGAAATTTTTAGCTTTTTCCTGTTAATCCTAGCATGATAAAGAAGATTCAAAGAGAGTGAGATGCCAGCTCCTTTCATTCAGTCAGTAGCTTCAAACATTTCTGGTATATGAAAAACATGTTTTTCAATGGCAAAAATCAATGAATATTGTAAATGCACAAACAATAATATCTCCACATTGCAAGGTGCAATTCTGAAATTTTTTGCTTTTTCCTGCTAATCCTAGCATGATAAAGAAGATTCAAAGAGAGTGAGATGCCAGCTCCTTTCATTCAGTCAGTAGCTTCAAACATTTCTGGTATATGAAAAACATGTTTTTCAATGGCAAAAATCAATGAATATTGTAAATGCACAAACAGTAATATCTCCACATTGCACGGTGCAATTATGAAATTTTTAGCTTTTTCCTGTTAATCCTAGCATGATAAAGAAGATTCAAAGAGAGTGAGATGCCAGCTCCTTTCATTCAGTCAGTAGCTTCAAACATTTCTGGTATATGAAAAACATGTTTTTCAATGGCAAAAATCAATGAATATTGTAAATGCACAAACAGTAATAACTCCACATTGCAAGGTGCAATTCTGAAATTTTTTGCTTTTTCCTGCTAATCCTAGCATGATAAAGAAGATTCAAAGAGAGTGAGATGCCAGCTCCTTTCATTCAGTCAGTAGCTTCAAACATTTCTGGTATATGAAAAACATGTTTTTCAATGGCAAAAATCAATGAATATTGTAAATGCACAAACAGTAATATCTCAACATTGCACGGTGCAATTCTGAAATTTTTAGCTTTTTCCTGTTAATCCTAGCATGATAAAGAAGATTCAAAGAGAGTGAGATGCCAGCTCCTTTCATTCAGTCAGTAGCTTCAAACATTTCTGGTATATGAAAAACGTTTTTCAATGGCAAAAATCAATGAATATTGTAAATGCACAAACAGTAATATCTCCACATTGCAAGGTGCAATTCTGAAATTTTTTGCTTTTTCCTGTTAATCCTAGCATGATAAAGAAGATTCAAAGAGAGTGAGATGCCAGCTCCTTTCATTCAGTCAGTAGCTTCAAACATTTCTGGTATATGAAAAACATGTTTTTCAATGGCAAAAATCAATGAATATTGTAAATGCACAAACAGTAATATCTCCACATTGCAAGGTGCAATTCTGAAATTTTTTGCTTTTTCCTGCTAATCCTAGCATGATAAAGAAGATTCAAAGAGAGTGAGATGCCAGCTCCTTTCATTCAGTCAGTAGCTTCAAACATTTCTGGTATATGAAAAACATGTTTTTCAATGGCAAAAATCAATGAATATTGTAAATGCACAAACAGTAATATCACCACATTGCACGGTGCAATTCTGAAATTTTTAGCTTTTTCCTGTTAATCCTAGCATGATAAAGAAGATTCAAAGAGAGTGAGATGCCAGCTCCTTTCATTCAGTCAGTAGCTTCAAACATTTCTGGTATATGAAAAACATGTTTTTCAATGGCAAAAATCAATGAATATTGTAAATGCACAAACAGTAATATCTCCACATTGCAAGGTGCAATTCTGAAATTTTTTGCTTTTTCCTGCTAATCCTAGCATGATAAAGAAGATTCAAAGAGAGTGAGATGCCAGCTCCTTTCATTCAGTCAGTAGCTTCAAACATTTCTGGTATATGAAAAACATGTTTTTCAATGGCAAAAATCAATGAATATTGTAAATGCACAAACAGTAATATCTCCACATTGCACGGTGCAATTCTGAAATTTTTAGCTTTTTCCTGTTAATCCTAGCATGATAAAGAAGATTCAAAGAGAGTGAGATGCCAGCTCCTTTCATTCAGTCAGTAGCTTCAAACATTTCTGGTATATGAAAAACATGTTTTTCAATGGCAAAAATCAATGAATATTGTAAATGCACAAACAGTAATATCTCCACATTGCAAGGTGCAATTCTGAAATTCTTTGCTTTTTCCTGTTAATCCTAGCATGATAAAGATTCAAAGAGAGTGAGATGCCAGCTCCTTTCATTCAGTCAGTAGCTTCAAACATTTCTGGTATATGAAAAACATGTTTTTCAATGGCAAAAATCAATGAATATTGTAAATGCACAAACAGTAATATCTCCACATTGCAAGGTGCAATTCTGAAATTTTTTGCTTTTTCCTGCTAATCCTAGCATGATAAAGAAGATTCAAAGAGAGTGAGATGCCAGCTCCTTTCATTCAGTCAGTAGCTTCAAACATTTCTGGTATATGAAAAACATGTTTTTCAATGGCAAAAATCAATGAATATTGTAAATGCACAAACAGTAATATCTCCACATTGCACGGTGCAATTCTGAAATTTTTACCTTTTTCCTGTTAATCCTAGCATGATAAAGAAGATTCAAAGAGAGTGAGATGCCAGCTCCTTTCATTCAGTCAGTAGCTTCAAACATTTCTGGTATATGAAAAACATGTTTTTCAATGGCAAAAATCAATGAATATTGTAAATGCACAAACAGTAATATCTCCACATTGCAAGGTGCAATTCTGAAATTTTTTGCTTTTTCCTGCTAATCCTAGCATGATAAAGAAGATTCAAAGAGAGTGAGATGCCAGCTCCTTTCATTCAGTCAGTAGCTTCAAACATTTCTGGTATATGAAAAACATGTTTTTCAATGGCAAAAATCAATGAATATTGTAAATGCACAAACAGTAATATCTCCACATTGCACGGTGCAATTCTGAAATTTTTAGCTTTTTCCTGTTAATCCTAGCATGATAAAGAAGATTCAAAGAGAGTGAGATGCCAGCTCCTTTCATTCAGTCAGTAGCTTCAAACATTTCTGGTATATGAAAAACGTTTTTCAATGGCAAAAATCAATGAATATTGTAAATGCACAAACAGTAATATCTCCACATTGCAAGGTGCAATTCTGAAATTCTTTGCTTTTTCCTGTTAATCCTAGCATGATAAAGAAGATTCAAAGAGAGTGAGATGCCAGCTCCTTTCATTCAGTCAGTAGCTTCAAACATTTCTGGTATATGATAAACATGTTTTTCAATGGCAAAAATCAATGAATATTGTAAATGCACAAACAGTAATATCTCCACATTGCAAGGTGCAATTCTGAAATTTTTTGCTTTTTCCTGCTAATCCTAGCATGATAAAGAAGATTCAAAGAGAGTGAGATGCCAGCTCCTTTCATTCAGTCAGTAGCTTCAAACATTTCTGGTATATGAAAAACATGTTTTTCAATGGCAAAAATCAATGAATATTGTAAATGCACAAACAGTAATATCTCAACATTGCACGGTGCAATTCTGAAATTTTTAGCTTTTTCCTGTTAATCCTAGCATGATAAAGAAGATTCAAAGAGAGTGAGATGCCAGCTCCTTTCATTCAGTCAGTAGCTTCAAACATTTCTGGTATATGAAAAACATGTTTTTCAATGGCAAAAATCAATGAATATTGTAAATGCACAAACAGTAATATCTCCACATTGCAAGGTGCAATTCTGAAATTTTTTGCTTTTTCCTGCTAATCCTAGCATGATAAAGAAGATTCAAAGAGAGTGAGATGCCAGCTCCTTTCATTCAGTCAGTAGCTTCAAACATTTCTGGTATATGAAAAACATGTTTTTCAATGGCAAAAATCAATGAATATTGTAAATGCACAAGCAGTAATATCTCAACATTGCACGGTGCAATTCTGAAATTTTTAGCTTTTTCCTGTTAATCCTAGCATGATAAAGAAGATTCAAAGAGAGTGAGATGCCAGCTCCTTTCATTCAGTCAGTAGCTTCAAACATTTCTGGTATATGAAAAACGTTTTTGAATGGCAAAAATCAATGAATATTGTAAATGCACAAACAGTAATATCTCCACATTGCAAGGTGCAATTCTGAAATTTTTTGCTTTTTCCTGTTAATCCTAGCATGATAAAGAAGATTCAAAGAGAGTGAGATGCCAGCTCCTTTCATTCAGTCAGTAGCTTCAAACATTTCTGGTATATGAAAAACATGTTTTTCAATGGCAAAAATCAATGAATTTTGTAAATGCACAAACAGTAATATCTCCACATTGCAAGGTGCAATTCTGAAATTTTTTGCTTTTTCCTGCTAATCCTAGCATGATAAAGAAGATTCAAAGAGAGTGAGATGCCAGCTCCTTTCATTCAGTCAGTAGCTTCAAACATTTCTGGTATATGAAAAACATGTTTTTCAATGGCAAAAATCAATGAATATTGTAAATGCACAAACAGTAATATCTCCACATTGCAAGGTGCAATTCTGAAATTTTTTGCTTTTTCCTGCTAATCCTAGCATGATAAAGAAGATTCAAAGAGAGTGAGATGCCAGCTCCTTTCATTCAGTCAGTAGCTTCAAACATTTCTGGTATATGAAAAACATGTTTTTCAATGGCAAAAATCAATGAATATTGTAAATGCACAAACAGTAATATCACCACATTGCACGGTGCAATTCTGAAATTTTTAGCTTTTTCCTGTTAATCCTAGCATGATAAAGAAGATTCAAAGAGAGTGAGATGCCAGCTCCTTTCATTCAGTCAGTAGCTTCAAACATTTCTGGTATATGAAAAACATGTTTTTCAATGGCAAAAATCAATGAATATTGTAAATGCACAAACAGTAATATCTCCACATTGCAAGGTGCAATTCTGAAATTTTTTGCTTTTTCCTGCTAATCCTAGCATGATAAAGAAGATTCAAAGAGAGTGAGATGCCAGCTCCTTTCATTCAGTCAGTAGCTTCAAACATTTCTGGTATATGAAAAACATGTTTTTCAATGGCAAAAATCAATGAATATTGTAAATGCACAAACAGTAATATCTCCACATTGCACGGTGCAATTCTGAAATTTTTAGCTTTTTCCTGTTAATCCTAGCATGATAAAGAAGATTCAAAGAGAGTGAGATGCCAGCTCCTTTCATTCAGTCAGTAGCTTCAAACATTTCTGGTATATGAAAAACATGTTTTTCAATGGCAAAAATCAATGAATATTGTAAATGCACAAACAGTAATATCTCCACATTGCAAGGTGCAATTCTGAAATTCTTTGCTTTTTCCTGTTAATCCTAGCATGATAAAGATTCAAAGAGAGTGAGATGCCAGCTCCTTTCATTCAGTCAGTAGCTTCAAACATTTCTGGTATATGAAAAACATGTTTTTCAATGGCAAAAATCAATGAATATTGTAAATGCACAAACAGTAATATCTCCACATTGCAAGGTGCAATTCTGAAATTTTTTGCTTTTTCCTGCTAATCCTAGCATGATAAAGAAGATTCAAAGAGAGTGAGATGCCAGCTCCTTTCATTCAGTCAGTAGCTTCAAACATTTCTGGTATATGAAAAACATGTTTTTCAATGGCAAAAATCAATGAATATTGTAAATGCACAAACAGTAATATCTCCACATTGCACGGTGCAATTCTGAAATTTTTACCTTTTTCCTGTTAATCCTAGCATGATAAAGAAGATTCAAAGAGAGTGAGATGCCAGCTCCTTTCATTCAGTCAGTAGCTTCAAACATTTCTGGTATATGAAAAACATGTTTTTCAATGGCAAAAATCAATGAATATTGTAAATGCACAAACAGTAATATCTCCACATTGCAAGGTGCAATTCTGAAATTTTTTGCTTTTTCCTGCTAATCCTAGCATGATAAAGAAGATTCAAAGAGAGTGAGATGCCAGCTCCTTTCATTCAGTCAGTAGCTTCAAACATTTCTGGTATATGAAAAACATGTTTTTCAATGGCAAAAATCAATGAATATTGTAAATGCACAAACAGTAATATCTCCACATTGCACGGTGCAATTCTGAAATTTTTAGCTTTTTCCTGTTAATCCTAGCATGATAAAGAAGATTCAAAGAGAGTGAGATGCCAGCTCCTTTCATTCAGTCAGTAGCTTCAAACATTTCTGGTATATGAAAAACGTTTTTCAATGGCAAAAATCAATGAATATTGTAAATGCACAAACAGTAATATCTCCACATTGCAAGGTGCAATTCTGAAATTCTTTGCTTTTTCCTGTTAATCCTAGCATGATAAAGAAGATTCAAAGAGAGTGAGATGCCAGCTCCTTTCATTCAGTCAGTAGCTTCAAACATTTCTGGTATATGATAAACATGTTTTTCAATGGCAAAAATCAATGAATATTGTAAATGCACAAACAGTAATATCTCCACATTGCAAGGTGCAATTCTGAAATTTTTTGCTTTTTCCTGCTAATCCTAGCATGATAAAGAAGATTCAAAGAGAGTGAGATGCCAGCTCCTTTCATTCAGTCAGTAGCTTCAAACATTTCTGGTATATGAAAAACATGTTTTTCAATGGCAAAAATCAATGAATATTGTAAATGCACAAACAGTAATATCTCAACATTGCACGGTGCAATTCTGAAATTTTTAGCTTTTTCCTGTTAATCCTAGCATGATAAAGAAGATTCAAAGAGAGTGAGATGCCAGCTCCTTTCATTCAGTCAGTAGCTTCAAACATTTCTGGTATATGAAAAACATGTTTTTCAATGGCAAAAATCAATGAATATTGTAAATGCACAAACAGTAATATCTCCACATTGCAAGGTGCAATTCTGAAATTTTTTGCTTTTTCCTGCTAATCCTAGCATGATAAAGAAGATTCAAAGAGAGTGAGATGCCAGCTCCTTTCATTCAGTCAGTAGCTTCAAACATTTCTGGTATATGAAAAACATGTTTTTCAATGGCAAAAATCAATGAATATTGTAAATGCACAAGCAGTAATATCTCAACATTGCACGGTGCAATTCTGAAATTTTTAGCTTTTTCCTGTTAATCCTAGCATGATAAAGAAGATTCAAAGAGAGTGAGATGCCAGCTCCTTTCATTCAGTCAGTAGCTTCAAACATTTCTGGTATATGAAAAACGTTTTTCAATGGCAAAAATCAATGAATATTGTAAATGCACAAACAGTAATATCTCCACATTGCAAGGTGCAATTCTGAAATTTTTTGCTTTTTCCTGTTAATCCTAGCATGATAAAGAAGATTCAAAGAGAGTGAGATGCCAGCTCCTTTCATTCAGTCAGTAGCTTCAAACATTTCTGGTATATGAAAAACATGTTTTTCAATGGCAAAAATCAATGAATTTTGTAAATGCACAAACAGTAATATCTCCACATTGCAAGGTGCAATTCTGAAATTTTTTGCTTTTTCCTGCTAATCCTAGCATGATAAAGAAGATTCAAAGAGAGTGAGATGCCAGCTCCTTTCATTCAGTCAGTAGCTTCAAACATTTCTGGTATATGAAAAACATGTTTTTCAATGGCAAAAATCAATGAATATTGTAAATGCACAAACAGTAATATCTCCACATTGCACGGTGCAATTCTGAAATTTTTAGCTTTTTCCTGTTAATCCTAGCATGATAAAGAAGATTCAAAGAGAGTGAGATGCCAGCTCCTTTCATTCAGTCAGTAGCTTCAAACATTTCTGGTATATGAAAAACATGTTTTTCAATGGCAAAAATCAATGAATATTGTAAATGCACAAACAGTAATTTCTTCGCATTGCAAGGTGCAATTCTGAAATTTTTTGCTTTTTCCTGCTCCTCTTAGCATGATAAAGAAGATTCAAAGAGAGTGAGATGCCAGCTCCTTTCATTCAGTCAGTAGCTTCAAACATTTCTGGTATATGAATAACATGATGTTTTTCAATGGCAAAAATCAATGAATATTGTAAATGCACAAACAGTAATTTCTCCGCATTGCAAGGTGCAATTCTGAAATTTTTGCTTTTTCCTGCTCCTCTTAGCATGATAAAGAAGATTCAAAGAGAGTGAGATGCCAGCTCCTTTCATTCAGTCAGTAGCTTCAATCATTTCTGGACGTTTTTCAATGGCAAAAATCAATGAATATTGTAAATGCACAAACAGTAATTTCTCCGCATTGCAAGGTGCAATTCTGAAATTTTTTGCTTTTTCCTGCTCCTCTTAGCATGATAAAGAAGATTCAAAGAGAGTGAGATGCCAGCTCCTTTCATTCAGTCAGTAGCTTCAATCATTTCTGGACGTTTTTCAATGGCAAAAATCAATGAATATTGTAAATGCACAAACAGTAATTTCTCCGCATTGCAAGGTGCAATTCTGAAATTTTTTGCTTTTTCCTGCTCCTCTTAGTATGATAAAGAAGATTCAAAGAGAGTGAGATGCCAGCTCCTTTCATTCAGTCAGTAGCTTCAAACATTTCTGGTATATGAATAACATGATGTTTTTCAATGGCAAAAATCAATGAATATTGTAAATGCACAAACAGTAATTTCTCCGCATTGCAAGGTGCAATTCTGAAATTTTTTGCTTTTTCCTGCTCCTCTTAGCATGATAAAGAAGATTCAAAGAGAGTGAGATGCCAGCTCCTTTCATTCAGTCAGTAGCTTCAATCATTTCTGGTATATGAATAACATGATGTTTTTCAATGGCAAAAATTAATGAATATTGTAAATGCACAAACAGTAATATCTCCGCATTGCAAGGTGCAATTCTGAAATTTTTTGCTTTTTCCTGCTCCTCTTAGCATGATAAAGAAGATTCAAAGAGAGTGAGATGCCAGCTCCTTTCATTCAGTCAGTAGCTTCAATCATTTCTGGACGTTTTTCAATGGCAAAAATCAATGAATATTGTAAATGCACAAACAGTAATTTCTCCGCATTGAAGGTGCAATTCTGAAATTTTTTGCTTTTTCCTGCTCCTCTTAGCATGATAAAGAAGATTCAAAGAGAGTGAGATGCCAGCTCCTTTCATTCAGTCAGTAGCTTCAAACATTTCTGGTATATGAATAACATGATGTTTTTCAATGGCAAAAATCAATGAATATTGTAAATGCACAAACAGTAATTTCTCCGCATTGCAAGGTGCAATTCTGAAATTTTTTGCTTTTTCCTGCTCCTCTTAGCATGATAAAGAAGATTCAAAGAGAGTGAGATGAGAGCTCCTTTCATTCAGTCAGTAGCTTCAATCATTTCTGGACGTTTTTCAATGGCAAAAATCAATGAATATTGTAAATGCACAAACAGTAATTTCTCCGCATTGCAAGGTGCAATTCTGAAATGTTTTGCTTTTTCCTGCTCCTCTTAGCATGATAAAGAAGATTCAGAGAGTGAGATGCCAGCTCCTTTCATTCAGTCAGTAGCTTCAATCATTTCTGGACGTTTTTCAATGGCAAAAATCAATGAATATTGTAATTGCACAAACAGTAATTTCTCCGCATTGCAAGGTGCAATTCTGAAATTTTTTGCTTTTTCCTGCTCCTCTTAGCATGATAAAGAAGATTCAAAGAGAGTGATATGCCAGCTCCTTTCATTCAGTCAGTAGCTTCAATCATTTCTGGTATATGAATAACATGATGTTTTTCAATGGCAAAAATCAATGAATATTGTAAATGCACAAACAGTAATTTCTCCGCATTGCAAGGTGCAATTCTGAAATTTTTTGCTTTTTCCTGCTCCTCTTAGCATGGTAAAGAAGACTCAAAGAGAGTGAGATGCCAGCTCCTTTCATTCAGTCAGTAGCTTCAATCATTTCTGGACGTTTTTCAACGGCAAAAATCAATGAATATTGTAGATGCACAAACAGTAATTTCTCCGCATTGCAAGGTGCAATTCTGAAATTTTTTGCTTTTTCCTGCTCCTCTTAGCATGATAAAGAAGATTCAAAGAGACTGAGATGCCAGCTCCTTTCATTCAGTCAGTAGCTTCAATCATTTCTGGACGTTTTTCAATGGCAAAAATCAATGAATATTGTAAATGCACAAACAGTAATTTCTCCGCATTGCAAGGTGCAATTCTGAAATTTTTTGCTTTTTCCTGCTCCTCTTAGCATGATAAAGAAGATTCAAAGAGAGTGAGATGCCAGCTCCTTTCATTCAGTCAGTAGCTTCAATCATTTCTGGATGTTTTTCAATGGCAAAAATCAATGAATATTGTAAATGCACAAACAGTAATTTCTCCGCATTGCAAGGTGCAATTCTGAAATTTTTTGCTTTTTCCTGCTCCTCTTAGCATGATAAAGAAGATTCAAAGAGAGTGAGATGCCAGCTCCTTTCATTCAGTCAGTAGCTTCAATCATTTCTGGACGTTTTTCAATGGCAAAAATCAATGAATATTGTAAATGCACAAACAGTAATTTCTCCGCATTGCAAGGTGCAATTCTGAAATTTTTTGCTTTTTCCTGCTCCTCAGCATGATAAAGAAGATTCAAAGAGAGTGAGATGCCAGCTCCTTTCATTGTCAGTAGCTTCAAACATTTCTGGTATATGAAAAACATGTTTTTCAATGGCAAAAATCAATGAATATTGTAAATGCACAAACAGTAATATCTCAACATTGCACGGTGCAATTCTGAAATTTTTAGCTTTTTCCTGTTAATCCTAGCATGATAAAGAAGATTCAAAGAGAGTGAGATGCCAGCTCCTTTCATTCAGTCAGTAGCCTCAAACATTTCTGGTATATGAAAAACATGTTTTTCAATGGCAAAAATCAATGAATATTGTAAATGCACAAACAGTAATATCTCCACATTGCAAGGTGCAATTCTGAAATTTTTTGCTTTTTCCTGTTAATCCTAGCATGATAAAGAAGATTCAAAGAGAGTGAGATGCCAGCTCCTTTCATTCAGTCAGTAGCTTCAAACATTTCTGGTATATGAAAAACATGTTTTTCAATGGCAAAAATCAATGAATATTGTAAATGCACAAACAGTAATATCTCCACATTGCAAGGTGCAATTCTGAAATTTTTTGCTTTTTCCTGCTAATCCTAGCATGATAAAGAAGATTCAAAGAGAGTGAGATGCCAGCTCCTTTCATTCAGTCAGTAGCTTCAAACATTTCTGGTATATGAAAAACATGTTTTTCAATGGCAAAAATCAATGAATATTGTAAATGCACAAACAGTAATATCTCCACATTGCACGGTGCAATTCTGAAATTTTTAGCTTTTTCCTGTTAATCCTAGCATGATAAAGAAGATTCAAAGAGAGTGAGATGCCAGCTCCTTTCATTCAGTCAGTAGCTTCAAACATTTCTGGTATATGAAAAACATGTTTTTCAATGGCAAAAATCAATGAATATTGTAAATGCACAAACAATATCTCCACATTGCAAGGTGCAATTCTGAAATTTTTTGCTTTTTCCTGCTAATCCTAGCATGATAAAGAAGATTCAAAGAGAGTGAGATGCCAGCTCCTTTCATTCAGTCAGTAGCTTCAAACATTTCTGGTATATGAAAAACATGTTTTTCAATGGCAAAAATCAATGAATATTGTAAATGCACAAACAGTAATATCTCCACATTGCACGGTGCAATTATGAAATTTTTAGCTTTTTCCTGTTAATCCTAGCATGATAAAGAAGATTCAAAGAGAGTGAGATGCCAGCTCCTTTCATTCAGTCAGTAGCTTCAAACATTTCTGGTATATGAAAAACATGTTTTTCAATGGCAAAAATCAATGAATATTGTAAATGCACAAACAGTAATAACTCCACATTGCAAGGTGCAATTCTGAAATTTTTTGCTTTTTCCTGCTAATCCTAGCATGATAAAGAAGATTCAAAGAGAGTGAGATGCCAGCTCCTTTCATTCAGTCAGTAGCTTCAAACATTTCTGGTATATGAAAAACATGTTTTTCAATGGCAAAAATCAATGAATATTGTAAATGCACAAACAGTAATATCTCAACATTGCACGGTGCAATTCTGAAATTTTTAGCTTTTTCCTGTTAATCCTAGCATGATAAAGAAGATTCAAAGAGAGTGAGATGCCAGCTCCTTTCATTCAGTCAGTAGCTTCAAACATTTCTGGTATATGAAAAACGTTTTTCAATGGCAAAAATCAATGAATATTGTAAATGCACAAACAGTAATATCTCCACATTGCAAGGTGCAATTCTGAAATTTTTTGCTTTTTCCTGTTAATCCTAGCATGATAAAGAAGATTCAAAGAGAGTGAGATGCCAGCTCCTTTCATTCAGTCAGTAGCTTCAAACATTTCTGGTATATGAAAAACATGTTTTTCAATGGCAAAAATCAATGAATATTGTAAATGCACAAACAGTAATATCTCCACATTGCAAGGTGCAATTCTGAAATTTTTTGCTTTTTCCTGCTAATCCTAGCATGATAAAGAAGATTCAAAGAGAGTGAGATGCCAGCTCCTTTCATTCAGTCAGTAGCTTCAAACATTTCTGGTATATGAAAAACATGTTTTTCAATGGCAAAAATCAATGAATATTGTAAATGCACAAACAGTAATATCACCACATTGCACGGTGCAATTCTGAAATTTTTAGCTTTTTCCTGTTAATCCTAGCATGATAAAGAAGATTCAAAGAGAGTGAGATGCCAGCTCCTTTCATTCAGTCAGTAGCTTCAAACATTTCTGGTATATGAAAAACATGTTTTTCAATGGCAAAAATCAATGAATATTGTAAATGCACAAACAGTAATATCTCCACATTGCAAGGTGCAATTCTGAAATTTTTTGCTTTTTCCTGTTAATCCTAGCATGATAAAGAAGATTCAAAGAGAGTGAGATGCCAGCTCCTTTCATTCAGTCAGTAGCTTCAAACATTTCTGGTATATGAAAAACATGTTTTTCAATGGCAAAAATCAATGAATATTGTAAATGCACAAACAGTAATATCTCCACATTGCAAGGTGCAATTCTGAAATTTTTTGCTTTTTCCTGCTAATCCTAGCATGATAAAGAAGATTCAAAGAGAGTGAGATGCCAGCTCCTTTCATTCAGTCAGTAGCTTCAAACATTTCTGGTATATGAAAAACATGTTTTTCAATGGCAAAAATCAATGAATATTGTAAATGCACAAACAGTAATATCTCAACATTGCACGGTGCAATTCTGAAATTTTTAGCTTTTTCCTGTTAATCCTAGCATGATAAAGAAGATTCAAAGAGAGTGAGATGCCAGCTCCTTTCATTCAGTCAGTAGCTTCAAACATTTCTGGTATATGAAAAACATGTTTTTCAATGGCAAAAATCAATGAATATTGTAAATGCACAAACAGTAATATCTCCACATTGCAAGGTGCAATTCTGAAATTTTTTGCTTTTTCCTGCTAATCCTAGCATGATAAAGAAGATTCAAAGAGAGTGAGATGCCAGCTCCTTTCATTCAGTCAGTAGCTTCAAACATTTCTGGTATATGAAAAACATGTTTTTCAATGGCAAAAATCAATGAATATTGTAAATGCACAAGCAGTAGTATCTCAACATTGCACGGTGCAATTCTGAAATTTTTAGCTTTTTCCTGTTAATCCTAGCATGATAAAGAAGATTCAAAGAGAGTGAGATGCCAGCTCCTTTCATTCAGTCAGTAGCTTCAAACATTTCTGGTATATGAAAAACGTTTTTCAATGGCAAAAATCAATGAATATTGTAAATGCACAAACAGTAATATCTCCACATTGCAAGGTGCAATTCTGAAATTTTTTGCTTTTTCCTGTTAATCCTAGCATGATAAAGAAGATTCAAAGAGAGTGAGATGCCAGCTCCTTTCATTCAGTCAGTAGCTTCAAACATTTCTGGTATATGAAAAACATGTTTTTCAATGGCAAAAATCAATGAATTTTGTAAATGCACAAACAGTAATATCTCCACATTGCAAGGTGCAATTCTGAAATTTTTTGCTTTTTCCTGCTAATCCTAGCATGATAAAGAAGATTCAAAGAGAGTGAGATGCCAGCTCCTTTCATTCAGTCAGTAGCTTCAAACATTTCTGGTATATGAAAAACATGTTTTTCAATGGCAAAAATCAATGAATATTGTAAATGCACAAACAGTAATATCTCCACATTGCACGGTGCAATTCTGAAATTTTTAGCTTTTTCCTGTTAATCCTAGCATGATAAAGAAGATTCAAAGAGAGTGAGATGCCAGCTCCTTTCATTCAGTCAGTAGCTTCAAACATTTCTGGTATATGAAAAACATGTTTTTCAATGGCAAAAATCAATGAATATTGTAAATGCACAAACAGTAATTTCTTCGCATTGCAAGGTGCAATTCTGAAATTTTTTGCTTTTTCCTGCTCCTCTTAGCATGATAAAGAAGATTCAAAGAGAGTGAGATGCCAGCTCCTTTCATTCAGTCAGTAGCTTCAAACATTTCTGGTATATGAATAACATGATGTTTTTCAATGGCAAAAATCAATGAATATTGTAAATGCACAAACAGTAATTTCTCCGCATTGCAAGGTGCAATTCTGAAATTTTTGCTTTTTCCTGCTCCTCTTAGCATGATAAAGAAGATTCAAAGAGAGTGAGATGCCAGCTCCTTTCATTCAGTCAGTAGCTTCAATCATTTCTGGACGTTTTTCAATGGCAAAAATCAATGAATATTGTAAATGCACAAACAGTAATTTCTCCGCATTGCAAGGTGCAATTCTGAAATTTTTTGCTTTTTCCTGCTCCTCTTAGCATGATAAAGAAGATTCAAAGAGAGTGAGATGCCAGCTCCTTTCATTCAGTCAGTAGCTTCAATCATTTCTGGACGTTTTTCAATGGCAAAAATCAATGAATATTGTAAATGCACAAACAGTAATTTCTCCGCATTGCAAGGTGCAATTCTGAAATTTTTTGCTTTTTCCTGCTCCTCTTAGTATGATAAAGAAGATTCAAAGAGAGTGAGATGCCAGCTCCTTTCATTCAGTCAGTAGCTTCAAACATTTCTGGTATATGAATAACATGATGTTTTTCAATGGCAAAAATCAATGAATATTGTAAATGCACAAACAGTAATTTCTCCGCATTGCAAGGTGCAATTCTGAAATTTTTTGCTTTTTCCTGCTCCTCTTAGCATGATAAAGAAGATTCAAAGAGAGTGAGATGCCAGCTCCTTTCATTCAGTCAGTAGCTTCAATCATTTCTGGTATATGAATAACATGATGTTTTTCAATGGCAAAAATTAATGAATATTGTAAATGCACAAACAGTAATATCTCCGCATTGCAAGGTGCAATTCTGAAATTTTTTGCTTTTTCCTGCTCCTCTTAGCATGATAAAGAAGATTCAAAGAGAGTGAGATGCCAGCTCCTTTCATTCAGTCAGTAGCTTCAATCATTTCTGGACGTTTTTCAATGGCAAAAATCAATGAATATTGTAAATGCACAAACAGTAATTTCTCCGCATTGAAGGTGCAATTCTGAAATTTTTTGCTTTTTCCTGCTCCTCTTAGCATGATAAAGAAGATTCAAAGAGAGTGAGATGCCAGCTCCTTTCATTCAGTCAGTAGCTTCAAACATTTCTGGTATATGAATAACATGATGTTTTTCAATGGCAAAAATCAATGAATATTGTAAATGCACAAACAGTAATTTCTCCGCATTGCAAGGTGCAATTCTGAAATTTTTTGCTTTTTCCTGCTCCTCTTAGCATGATAAAGAAGATTCAAAGAGAGTGAGATGAGAGCTCCTTTCATTCAGTCAGTAGCTTCAATCATTTCTGGACGTTTTTCAATGGCAAAAATCAATGAATATTGTAAATGCACAAACAGTAATTTCTCCGCATTGCAAGGTGCAATTCTGAAATGTTTTGCTTTTTCCTGCTCCTCTTAGCATGATAAAGAAGATTCAGAGAGTGAGATGCCAGCTCCTTTCATTCAGTCAGTAGCTTCAATCATTTCTGGACGTTTTTCAATGGCAAAAATCAATGAATATTGTAAATGCACAAACAGTAATTTCTCCGCATTGCAAGGTGCAATTCTGAAATTTTTTGCTTTTTCCTGCTCCTCTTAGCATGATAAAGAAGATTCAAAGAGAGTGATATGCCAGCTCCTTTCATTCAGTCAGTAGCTTCAATCATTTCTGGTATATGAATAACATGATGTTTTTCAATGGCAAAAATCAATGAATATTGTAAATGCACAAACAGTAATTTCTCCGCATTGCAAGGTGCAATTCTGAAATTTTTTGCTTTTTCCTGCTCCTCTTAGCATGATAAAGAAGATTCAAAGAGAGTGAGATGCCAGCTCCTTTCATTCAGTCAGTAGCTTCAATAATTTCTGGACGTTTTTCAATGGCAAAAATCAATGAATATTGTAAATGCACAAACAGTAATTTCTCCGCATTGCAAGGTGCAATTCTGAAATTTTTTGCTTTTTCCTGCTCCTCTTAGCATGGTAAAGAATACTCAAAGAGAGTGAGATGCCAGCTCCTTTCATTCAGTCAGTAGCTTCAATCATTTCTGGACGTTTTTCAACGGCAAAAATCAATGAATATTGTAGATGCACAAACAGTAATTTCTCCGCATTGCAAGGTGCAATTCTGAAATTTTTTGCTTTTTCCTGCTCCTCTTAGCATGATAAAGAAGATTCAAAGAGACTGAGATGCCAGCTCCTTTCATTCAGTCAGTAGCTTCAATCATTTCTGGACGTTTTTCAATGGCAAAAATCAATGAATATTGTAAATGCACAAACAGTAATTTCTCCGCATTGCAAGGTGCAATTCTGAAATTTTTTGCTTTTTCCTGCTCCTCTTAGCATGATAAAGAAGATTCAAAGAGAGTGAGATGCCAGCTCCTTTCATTCAGTCAGTAGCTTCAATCATTTCTGGATGTTTTTCAATGGCAAAAATCAATGAATATTGTAAATGCACAAACAGTAATTTCTCCGCATTGCAAGGTGCAATTCTGAAATTTTTTGCTTTTTCCTGCTCCTCTTAGCATGATAAAGAAGATTCAAAGAGAGTGAGATGCCAGCTCCTTTCATTCAGTCAGTAGCTTCAATCATTTCTGGACGTTTTTCAATGGCAAAAATCAATGAATATTGTAAATGCACAAACAGTAATTTCTCCGCATTGCAAGGTGCAATTCTGAAATTTTTTGCTTTTTCCTGCTCCTCAGCATGATAAAGAAGATTCAAAGAGAGTGAGATGCCAGCTCCTTTCATTGTCAGTAGCTTCAAACATTTCTGGTATATGAAAAACATGTTTTTCAATGGCAAAAATCAATGAATATTGTAAATGCACAAACTAATATCTCAACATTGCACGGTGCAATTCTGAAATTTTTAGCTTTTTCCTGTTAATCCTAGCATGATAAAGAAGATTCAAAGAGAGTGAGATGCCAGCTCCTTTCATTCAGTCAGTAGCCTCAAACATTTCTGGTATATGAAAAACATGTTTTTCAATGGCAAAAATCAATGAATATTGTAAATGCACAAACAGTAATATCTCCACATTGCAAGGTGCAATTCTGAAATTTTTTGCTTTTTCCTGTTAATCCTAGCATGATAAAGAAGATTCAAAGAGAGTGAGATGCCAGCTCCTTTCATTCAGTCAGTAGCTTCAAACATTTCTGGTATATGAAAAACATGTTTTTCAATGGCAAAAATCAATGAATATTGTAAATGCACAAACAGTAATATCTCCACATTGCAAGGTGCAATTCTGAAATTTTTTGCTTTTTCCTGCTAATCCTAGCATGATAAAGAAGATTCAAAGAGAGTGAGATGCCAGCTCCTTTCATTCAGTCAGTAGCTTCAAACATTTCTGGTATATGAAAAACATGTTTTTCAATGGCAAAAATCAATGAATATTGTAAATGCACAAACAGTAATATCTCCACATTGCACGGTGCAATTCTGAAATTTTTAGCTTTTTCCTGTTAATCCTAGCATGATAAAGAAGATTCAAAGAGAGTGAGATGCCAGCTCCTTTCATTCAGTCAGTAGCTTCAAACATTTCTGGTATATGAAAAACATGTTTTTCAATGGCAAAAATCAATGAATATTGTAAATGCACAAACAATAATATCTCCACATTGCAAGGTGCAATTCTGAAATTTTTTGCTTTTTCCTGCTAATCCTAGCATGATAAAGAAGATTCAAAGAGAGTGAGATGCCAGCTCCTTTCATTCAGTCAGTAGCTTCAAACATTTCTGGTATATGAAAAACATGTTTTTCAATGGCAAAAATCAATGAATATTGTAAATGCACAAACAGTAATATCTCCACATTGCACGGTGCAATTATGAAATTTTTAGCTTTTTCCTGTTAATCCTAGCATGATAAAGAAGATTCAAAGAGAGTGAGATGCCAGCTCCTTTCATTCAGTCAGTAGCTTCAAACATTTCTGGTATATGAAAAACATGTTTTTCAATGGCAAAAATCAATGAATATTGTAAATGCACAAACAGTAATAACTCCACATTGCAAGGTGCAATTCTGAAATTTTTTGCTTTTTCCTGCTAATCCTAGCATGATAAAGAAGATTCAAAGAGAGTGAGATGCCAGCTCCTTTCATTCAGTCAGTAGCTTCAAACATTTCTGGTATATGAAAAACATGTTTTTCAATGGCAAAAATCAATGAATATTGTAAATGCACAAACAGTAATATCTCAACATTGCACGGTGCAATTCTGAAATTTTTAGCTTTTTCCTGTTAATCCTAGCATGATAAAGAAGATTCAAAGAGAGTGAGATGCCAGCTCCTTTCATTCAGTCAGTAGCTTCAAACATTTCTGGTATATGAAAAACGTTTTTCAATGGCAAAAATCAATGAATATTGTAAATGCACAAACAGTAATATCTCCACATTGCAAGGTGCAATTCTGAAATTTTTTGCTTTTTCCTGTTAATCCTAGCATGATAAAGAAGATTCAAAGAGAGTGAGATGCCAGCTCCTTTCATTCAGTCAGTAGCTTCAAACATTTCTGGTATATGAAAAACATGTTTTTCAATGGCAAAAATCAATGAATATTGTAAATGCACAAACAGTAATATCTCCACATTGCAAGGTGCAATTCTGAAATTTTTTGCTTTTTCCTGCTAATCCTAGCATGATAAAGAAGATTCAAAGAGAGTGAGATGCCAGCTCCTTTCATTCAGTCAGTAGCTTCAAACATTTCTGGTATATGAAAAACATGTTTTTCAATGGCAAAAATCAATGAATATTGTAAATGCACAAACAGTAATTTCTCCGCATTGCAAGGTGCAATTCTGAAATTTTTTGCTTTTTCCTGCTCCTCTTAGCATGATAAAGAAGATTCAAAGAGAGTGAGATGCCAGCTCCTTTCATTCAGTCAGTAGCTTCAATCATTTCTGGACGTTTTTCAATGGCAAAAATCAATGAATATTGTAAATGCACAAACAGTAATTTCTCCGCATTGCAAGGTGCAATTCTGAAATTTTTTGCTTTTTCCTGCTCCTCTTAGCATGGTAAAGAAGACTCAAAGAGAGTGAGATGCCAGCTCCTTTCATTCAGTCAGTAGCTTCAATCATTTCTGGACGTTTTTCAACGGCAAAAATCAATGAATATTGTAGATGCACAAACAGTAATTTCTCCGCATTGCAAGGTGCAATTCTGAAATTTTTTGCTTTTTCCTGCTCCTCTTAGCATGATAAAGAAGATTCAAAGAGACTGAGATGCCAGCTCCTTTCATTCAGTCAGTAGCTTCAATCATTTCTGGACGTTTTTCAATGGCAAAAATCAATGAATATTGTAAATGCACAAACAGTAATTTCTCCGCATTGCAAGGTGCAATTCTGAAATTTTTTGCTTTTTCCTGCTCCTCTTAGCATGATAAAGAAGATTCAAAGAGAGTGAGATGCCAGCTCCTTTCATTCAGTCAGTAGCTTCAATCATTTCTGGATGTTTTTCAATGGCAAAAATCAATGAATATTGTAAATGCACAAACAGTAATTTCTCCGCATTGCAAGGTGCAATTCTGAAATTTTTTGCTTTTTCCTGCTCCTCTTAGCATGATAAAGAAGATTCAAAGAGAGTGAGATGCCAGCTCCTTTCATTCAGTCAGTAGCTTCAATCATTTCTGGACGTTTTTCAATGGCAAAAATCAATGAATATTGTAAATGCACAAACAGTAATTTCTCCGCATTGCAAGGTGCAATTCTGAAATTTTTTGCTTTTTCCTGCTCCTCAGCATGATAAAGAAGATTCAAAGAGAGTGAGATGCCAGCTCCTTTCATTGTCAGTAGCTTCAAACATTTCTGGTATATGAAAAACATGTTTTTCAATGGCAAAAATCAATGAATATTGTAAATGCACAAACAGTAATATCTCAACATTGCACGGTGCAATTCTGAAATTTTTAGCTTTTTCCTGTTAATCCTAGCATGATAAAGAAGATTCAAAGAGAGTGAGATGCCAGCTCCTTTCATTCAGTCAGTAGCCTCAAACATTTCTGGTATATGAAAAACATGTTTTTCAATGGCAAAAATCAATGAATATTGTAAATGCACAAACAGTAATATCTCCACATTGCAAGGTGCAATTCTGAAATTTTTTGCTTTTTCCTGTTAATCCTAGCATGATAAAGAAGATTCAAAGAGAGTGAGATGCCAGCTCCTTTCATTCAGTCAGTAGCTTCAAACATTTCTGGTATATGAAAAACATGTTTTTCAATGGCAAAAATCAATGAATATTGTAAATGCACAAACAGTAATATCTCCACATTGCAAGGTGCAATTCTGAAATTTTTTGCTTTTTCCTGCTAATCCTAGCATGATAAAGAAGATTCAAAGAGAGTGAGATGCCAGCTCCTTTCATTCAGTCAGTAGCTTCAAACATTTCTGGTATATGAAAAACATGTTTTTCAATGGCAAAAATCAATGAATATTGTAAATGCACAAACAGTAATATCTCCACATTGCACGGTGCAATTCTGAAATTTTTAGCTTTTTCCTGTTAATCCTAGCATGATAAAGAAGATTCAAAGAGAGTGAGATGCCAGCTCCTTTCATTCAGTCAGTAGCTTCAAACATTTCTGGTATATGAAAAACATGTTTTTCAATGGCAAAAATCAATGAATATTGTAAATGCACAAACAATAATATCTCCACATTGCAAGGTGCAATTCTGAAATTTTTTGCTTTTTCCTGCTAATCCTAGCATGATAAAGAAGATTCAAAGAGAGTGAGATGCCAGCTCCTTTCATTCAGTCAGTAGCTTCAAACATTTCTGGTATATGAAAAACATGTTTTTCAATGGCAAAAATCAATGAATATTGTAAATGCACAAACAGTAATATCTCCACATTGCACGGTGCAATTATGAAATTTTTAGCTTTTTCCTGTTAATCCTAGCATGATAAAGAAGATTCAAAGAGAGTGAGATGCCAGCTCCTTTCATTCAGTCAGTAGCTTCAAACATTTCTGGTATATGAAAAACATGTTTTTCAATGGCAAAAATCAATGAATATTGTAAATGCACAAACAGTAATAACTCCACATTGCAAGGTGCAATTCTGAAATTTTTTGCTTTTTCCTGCTAATCCTAGCATGATAAAGAAGATTCAAAGAGAGTGAGATGCCAGCTCCTTTCATTCAGTCAGTAGCTTCAAACATTTCTGGTATATGAAAAACATGTTTTTCAATGGCAAAAATCAATGAATATTGTAAATGCACAAACAGTAATATCTCAACATTGCACGGTGCAATTCTGAAATTTTTAGCTTTTTCCTGTTAATCCTAGCATGATAAAGAAGATTCAAAGAGAGTGAGATGCCAGCTCCTTTCATTCAGTCAGTAGCTTCAAACATTTCTGGTATATGAAAAACGTTTTTCAATGGCAAAAATCAATGAATATTGTAAATGCACAAACAGTAATATCTCCACATTGCAAGGTGCAATTCTGAAATTTTTTGCTTTTTCCTGTTAATCCTAGCATGATAAAGAAGATTCAAAGAGAGTGAGATGCCAGCTCCTTTCATTCAGTCAGTAGCTTCAAACATTTCTGGTATATGAAAAACATGTTTTTCAATGGCAAAAATCAATGAATATTGTAAATGCACAAACAGTAATATCTCCACATTGCAAGGTGCAATTCTGAAATTTTTTGCTTTTTCCTGCTAATCCTAGCATGATAAAGAAGATTCAAAGAGAGTGAGATGCCAGCTCCTTTCATTCAGTCAGTAGCTTCAAACATTTCTGGTATATGAAAAACATGTTTTTCAATGGCAAAAATCAATGAATATTGTAAATGCACAAACAGTAATATCACCACATTGCACGGTGCAATTCTGAAATTTTTAGCTTTTTCCTGTTAATCCTAGCATGATAAAGAAGATTCAAAGAGAGTGAGATGCCAGCTCCTTTCATTCAGTCAGTAGCTTCAAACATTTCTGGTATATGAAAAACATGTTTTTCAATGGCAAAAATCAATGAATATTGTAAATGCACAAACAGTAATATCTCCACATTGCAAGGTGCAATTCTGAAATTTTTTGCTTTTTCCTGCTAATCCTAGCATGATAAAGAAGATTCAAAGAGAGTGAGATGCCAGCTCCTTTCATTCAGTCAGTAGCTTCAAACATTTCTGGTATATGAAAAACATGTTTTTCAATGGCAAAAATCAATGAATATTGTAAATGCACAAACAGTAATATCTCCACATTGCACGGTGCAATTCTGAAATTTTTAGCTTTTTCCTGTTAATCCTAGCATGATAAAGAAGATTCAAAGAGAGTGAGATGCCAGCTCCTTTCATTCAGTCAGTAGCTTCAAACATTTCTGGTATATGAAAAACATGTTTTTCAATGGCAAAAATCAATGAATATTGTAAATGCACAAACAGTAATATCTCCACATTGCAAGGTGCAATTCTGAAATTCTTTGCTTTTTCCTGTTAATCCTAGCATGATAAAGATTCAAAGAGAGTGAGATGCCAGCTCCTTTCATTCAGTCAGTAGCTTCAAACATTTCTGGTATATGAAAAACATGTTTTTCAATGGCAAAAATCAATGAATATTGTAAATGCACAAACAGTAATATCTCCACATTGCAAGGTGCAATTCTGAAATTTTTTGCTTTTTCCTGCTAATCCTAGCATGATAAAGAAGATTCAAAGAGAGTGAGATGCCAGCTCCTTTCATTCAGTCAGTAGCTTCAAACATTTCTGGTATATGAAAAACATGTTTTTCAATGGCAAAAATCAATGAATATTGTAAATGCACAAACAGTAATATCTCCACATTGCACGGTGCAATTCTGAAATTTTTAGCTTTTTCCTGTTAATCCTAGCATGATAAAGAAGATTCAAAGAGAGTGAGATGCCAGCTCCTTTCATTCAGTCAGTAGCTTCAAACATTTCTGGTATATGAAAAACATGTTTTTCAATGGCAAAAATCAATGAATATTGTAAATGCACAAACAGTAATATCTCCACATTGCAAGGTGCAATTCTGAAATTTTTTGCTTTTTCCTGCTAATCCTAGCATGATAAAGAAGATTCAAAGAGAGTGAGATGCCAGCTCCTTTCATTCAGTCAGTAGCTTCAAACATTTCTGGTATATGAAAAACATGTTTTTCAATGGCAAAAATCAATGAATATTGTAAATGCACAAACAGTAATATCTCCACATTGCACGGTGCAATTCTGAAATTTTTAGCTTTTTCCTGTTAATCCTAGCATGATAAAGAAGATTCAAAGAGAGTGAGATGCCAGCTCCTTTCATTCAGTCAGTAGCTTCAAACATTTCTGGTATATGAAAAACGTTTTTCAATGGCAAAAATCAATGAATATTGTAAATGCACAAACAGTAATATCTCCACATTGCAAGGTGCAATTCTGAAATTCTTTGCTTTTTCCTGTTAATCCTAGCATGATAAAGAAGATTCAAAGAGAGTGAGATGCCAGCTCCTTTCATTCAGTCAGTAGCTTCAAACATTTCTGGTATATGAAAAACATGTTTTTCAATGGCAAAAATCAATGAATATTGTAAATGCACAAACAGTAATATCTCCACATTGCAAGGTGCAATTCTGAAATTTTTTGCTTTTTCCTGCTAATCCTAGCATGATAAAGAAGATTCAAAGAGAGTGAGATGCCAGCTCCTTTCATTCAGTCAGTAGCTTCAAACATTTCTGGTATATGAAAAACATGTTTTTCAATGGCAAAAATCAATGAATATTGTAAATGCACAAACAGTAATATCTCAACATTGCACGGTGCAATTCTGAAATTTTTAGCTTTTTCCTGTTAATCCTAGCATGATAAAGAAGATTCAAAGAGAGTGAGATGCCAGCTCCTTTCATTCAGTCAGTAGCTTCAAACATTTCTGGTATATGAAAAACATGTTTTTCAATGGCAAAAATCAATGAATATTGTAAATGCACAAACAGTAATATCTCCACATTGCAAGGTGCAATTCTGAAATTTTTTGCTTTTTCCTGCTAATCCTAGCATGATAAAGAAGATTCAAAGAGAGTGAGATGCCAGCTCCTTTCATTCAGTCAGTAGCTTCAATCATTTCTGGACGTTTTTCAATGGCAAAAATCAATGAATATTGTAAATGCACAAACAGTAATTTCTCCGCATTGCAAGGTGCAATTCTGAAATTTTTTGCTTTTTCCTGCTCCTCTTAGCATGGTAAAGAAGACTCAAAGAGAGTGAGATGCCAGCTCCTTTCATTCAGTCAGTAGCTTCAATCATTTCTGGACGTTTTTCAACGGCAAAAATCAATGAATATTGTAGATGCACAAACAGTAATTTCTCCGCATTGCAAGGTGCAATTCTGAAATTTTTTGCTTTTTCCTGCTCCTCTTAGCATGATAAAGAAGATTCAAAGAGACTGAGATGCCAGCTCCTTTCATTCAGTCAGTAGCTTCAATCATTTCTGGACGTTTTTCAATGGCAAAAATCAATGAATATTGTAAATGCACAAACAGTAATTTCTCCGCATTGCAAGGTGCAATTCTGAAATTTTTTGCTTTTTCCTGCTCCTCTTAGCATGATAAAGAAGATTCAAAGAGAGTGAGATGCCAGCTCCTTTCATTCAGTCAGTAGCTTCAATCATTTCTGGATGTTTTTCAATGGCAAAAATCAATGAATATTGTAAATGCACAAACAGTAATTTCTCCGCATTGCAAGGTGCAATTCTGAAATTTTTTGCTTTTTCCTGCTCCTCTTAGCATGATAAAGAAGATTCAAAGAGAGTGAGATGCCAGCTCCTTTCATTCAGTCAGTAGCTTCAATCATTTCTGGACGTTTTTCAATGGCAAAAATCAATGAATATTGTAAATGCACAAACAGTAATTTCTCCGCATTGCAAGGTGCAATTCTGAAATTTTTTGCTTTTTCCTGCTCCTCAGCATGATAAAGAAGATTCAAAGAGAGTGAGATGCCAGCTCCTTTCATTGTCAGTAGCTTCAAACATTTCTGGTATATGAAAAACATGTTTTTCAATGGCAAAAATCAATGAATATTGTAAATGCACAAACAGTAATATCTCAACATTGCACGGTGCAATTCTGAAATTTTTAGCTTTTTCCTGTTAATCCTAGCATGATAAAGAAGATTCAAAGAGAGTGAGATGCCAGCTCCTTTCATTCAGTCAGTAGCCTCAAACATTTCTGGTATATGAAAAACATGTTTTTCAATGGCAAAAATCAATGAATATTGTAAATGCACAAACAGTAATATCTCCACATTGCAAGGTGCAATTCTGAAATTTTTTGCTTTTTCCTGTTAATCCTAGCATGATAAAGAAGATTCAAAGAGAGTGAGATGCCAGCTCCTTTCATTCAGTCAGTAGCTTCAAACATTTCTGGTATATGAAAAACATGTTTTTCAATGGCAAAAATCAATGAATATTGTAAATGCACAAACAGTAATATCTCCACATTGCAAGGTGCAATTCTGAAATTTTTTGCTTTTTCCTGCTAATCCTAGCATGATAAAGAAGATTCAAAGAGAGTGAGATGCCAGCTCCTTTCATTCAGTCAGTAGCTTCAAACATTTCTGGTATATGAAAAACATGTTTTTCAATGGCAAAAATCAATGAATATTGTAAATGCACAAACAGTAATATCTCCACATTGCACGGTGCAATTCTGAAATTTTTAGCTTTTTCCTGTTAATCCTAGCATGATAAAGAAGATTCAAAGAGAGTGAGATGCCAGCTCCTTTCATTCAGTCAGTAGCTTCAAACATTTCTGGTATATGAAAAACATGTTTTTCAATGGCAAAAATCAATGAATATTGTAAATGCACAAACAATAATATCTCCACATTGCAAGGTGCAATTCTGAAATTTTTTGCTTTTTCCTGCTAATCCTAGCATGATAAAGAAGATTCAAAGAGAGTGAGATGCCAGCTCCTTTCATTCAGTCAGTAGCTTCAAACATTTCTGGTATATGAAAAACATGTTTTTCAATGGCAAAAATCAATGAATATTGTAAATGCACAAACAGTAATATCTCCACATTGCACGGTGCAATTATGAAATTTTTAGCTTTTTCCTGTTAATCCTAGCATGATAAAGAAGATTCAAAGAGAGTGAGATGCCAGCTCCTTTCATTCAGTCAGTAGCTTCAAACATTTCTGGTATATGAAAAACATGTTTTTCAATGGCAAAAATCAATGAATATTGTAAATGCACAAACAGTAATATCTCCACATTGCAAGGTGCAATTCTGAAATTTTTTGCTTTTTCCTGCTAATCCTAGCATGATAAAGAAGATTCAAAGAGAGTGAGATGCCAGCTCCTTTCATTCAGTCAGTAGCTTCAATCATTTCTGGACGTTTTTCAATGGCAAAAATCAATGAATATTGTAAATGCACAAACAGTAATTTCTCCGCATTGCAAGGTGCAATTCTGAAATTTTTTGCTTTTTCCTGCTCCTCTTAGCATGGTAAAGAAGACTCAAAGAGAGTGAGATGCCAGCTCCTTTCATTCAGTCAGTAGCTTCAATCATTTCTGGACGTTTTTCAACGGCAAAAATCAATGAATATTGTAGATGCACAAACAGTAATTTCTCCGCATTGCAAGGTGCAATTCTGAAATTTTTTGCTTTTTCCTGCTCCTCTTAGCATGATAAAGAAGATTCAAAGAGACTGAGATGCCAGCTCCTTTCATTCAGTCAGTAGCTTCAATCATTTCTGGACGTTTTTCAATGGCAAAAATCAATGAATATTGTAAATGCACAAACAGTAATTTCTCCGCATTGCAAGGTGCAATTCTGAAATTTTTTGCTTTTTCCTGCTCCTCTTAGCATGATAAAGAAGATTCAAAGAGAGTGAGATGCCAGCTCCTTTCATTCAGTCAGTAGCTTCAATCATTTCTGGATGTTTTTCAATGGCAAAAATCAATGAATATTGTAAATGCACAAACAGTAATTTCTCCGCATTGCAAGATGCAATTCTGAAATTTTTTGCTTTTTCCTGCTCCTCTTAGCATGATAAAGAAGATTCAAAGAGAGTGAGATGCCAGCTCCTTTCATTCAGTCAGTAGCTTCAATCATTTCTGGACGTTTTTCAATGGCAAAAATCAATGAATATTGTAAATGCACAAACAGTAATTTCTCCGCATTGCAAGGTGCAATTCTGAAATTTTTTGCTTTTTCCTGCTCCTCAGCATGATAAAGAAGATTCAAAGAGAGTGAGATGCCAGCTCCTTTCATTGTCAGTAGCTTCAAACATTTCTGGTATATGAAAAACATGTTTTTCAATGGCAAAAATCAATGAATATTGTAAATGCACAAACAGTAATATCTCAACATTGCACGGTGCAATTCTGAAATTTTTAGCTTTTTCCTGTTAATCCTAGCATGATAAAGAAGATTCAAAGAGAGTGAGATGCCAGCTCCTTTCATTCAGTCAGTAGCCTCAAACATTTCTGGTATATGAAAAACATGTTTTTCAATGGCAAAAATCAATGAATATTGTAAATGCACAAACAGTAATATCTCCACATTGCAAGGTGCAATTCTGAAATTTTTTGCTTTTTCCTGTTAATCCTAGCATGATAAAGAAGATTCAAAGAGAGTGAGATGCCAGCTCCTTTCATTCAGTCAGTAGCTTCAAACATTTCTGGTATATGAAAAACATGTTTTTCAATGGCAAAAATCAATGAATATTGTAAATGCACAAACAGTAATATCTCCACATTGCAAGGTGCAATTCTGAAATTTTTTGCTTTTTCCTGCTAATCCTAGCATGATAAAGAAGATTCAAAGAGAGTGAGATGCCAGCTCCTTTCATTCAGTCAGTAGCTTCAAACATTTCTGGTATATGAAAAACATGTTTTTCAATGGCAAAAATCAATGAATATTGTAAATGCACAAACAGTAATATCTCCACATTGCACGGTGCAATTCTGAAATTTTTAGCTTTTTCCTGTTAATCCTAGCATGATAAAGAAGATTCAAAGAGAGTGAGATGCCAGCTCCTTTCATTCAGTCAGTAGCTTCAAACATTTCTGGTATATGAAAAACATGTTTTTCAATGGCAAAAATCAATGAATATTGTAAATGCACAAACAATAATATCTCCACATTGCAAGGTGCAATTCTGAAATTTTTTGCTTTTTCCTGCTAATCCTAGCATGATAAAGAAGATTCAAAGAGAGTGAGATGCCAGCTCCTTTCATTCAGTCAGTAGCTTCAAACATTTCTGGTATATGAAAAACATGTTTTTCAATGGCAAAAATCAATGAATATTGTAAATGCACAAACAGTAATATCTCCACATTGCACGGTGCAATTATGAAATTTTTAGCTTTTTCCTGTTAATCCTAGCATGATAAAGAAGATTCAAAGAGAGTGAGATGCCAGCTCCTTTCATTCAGTCAGTAGCTTCAAACATTTCTGGTATATGAAAAACATGTTTTTCAATGGCAAAAATCAATGAATATTGTAAATGCACAAACAGTAATAACTCCACATTGCAAGGTGCAATTCTGAAATTTTTTGCTTTTTCCTGCTAATCCTAGCATGATAAAGAAGATTCAAAGAGAGTGAGATGCCAGCTCCTTTCATTCAGTCAGTAGCTTCAAACATTTCTGGTATATGAAAAACATGTTTTTCAATGGCAAAAATCAATGAATATTGTAAATGCACAAACAGTAATATCTCAACATTGCACGGTGCAATTCTGAAATTTTTAGCTTTTTCCTGTTAATCCTAGCATGATAAAGAAGATTCAAAGAGAGTGAGATGCCAGCTCCTTTCATTCAGTCAGTAGCTTCAAACATTTCTGGTATATGAAAAACGTTTTTCAATGGCAAAAATCAATGAATATTGTAAATGCACAAACAGTAATATCTCCACATTGCAAGGTGCAATTCTGAAATTTTTTGCTTTTTCCTGTTAATCCTAGCATGATAAAGAAGATTCAAAGAGAGTGAGATGCCAGCTCCTTTCATTCAGTCAGTAGCTTCAAACATTTCTGGTATATGAAAAACATGTTTTTCAATGGCAAAAATCAATGAATATTGTAAATGCACAAACAGTAATATCTCCACATTGCAAGGTGCAATTCTGAAATTTTTTGCTTTTTCCTGCTAATCCTAGCATGATAAAGAAGATTCAAAGAGAGTGAGATGCCAGCTCCTTTCATTCAGTCAGTAGCTTCAAACATTTCTGGTATATGAAAAACATGTTTTTCAATGGCAAAAATCAATGAATATTGTAAATGCACAAACAGTAATATCACCACATTGCACGGTGCAATTCTGAAATTTTTAGCTTTTTCCTGTTAATCCTAGCATGATAAAGAAGATTCAAAGAGAGTGAGATGCCAGCTCCTTTCATTCAGTCAGTAGCTTCAAACATTTCTGGTATATGAAAAACATGTTTTTCAATGGCAAAAATCAATGAATATTGTAAATGCACAAACAGTAATATCTCCACATTGCAAGGTGCAATTCTGAAATTTTTTGCTTTTTCCTGCTAATCCTAGCATGATAAAGAAGATTCAAAGAGAGTGAGATGCCAGCTCCTTTCATTCAGTCAGTAGCTTCAAACATTTCTGGTATATGAAAAACATGTTTTTCAATGGCAAAAATCAATGAATATTGTAAATGCACAAACAGTAATATCTCCACATTGCACGGTGCAATTCTGAAATTTTTAGCTTTTTCCTGTTAATCCTAGCATGATAAAGAAGATTCAAAGAGAGTGAGATGCCAGCTCCTTTCATTCAGTCAGTAGCTTCAAACATTTCTGGTATATGAAAAACATGTTTTTCAATGGCAAAAATCAATGAATATTGAAAATGCACAAACAGTAATATCTCCACATTGCAAGGTGCAATTCTGAAATTCTTTGCTTTTTCCTGTTAATCCTAGCATGATAAAGATTCAAAGAGAGTGAGATGCCAGCTCCTTTCATTCAGTCAGTAGCTTCAAACATTTCTGGTATATGAAAAACATGTTTTTCAATGGCAAAAATCAATGAATATTGTAAATGCACAAACAGTAATATCTCCACATTGCAAGGTGCAATTCTGAAATTTTTTGCTTTTTCCTGCTAATCCTAGCATGATAAAGAAGATTCAAAGAGAGTGAGATGCCAGCTCCTTTCATTCAGTCAGTAGCTTCAAACATTTCTGGTATATGAAAAACATGTTTTTCAATGGCAAAAATCAATGAATATTGTAAATGCACAAACAGTAATATCTCCACATTGCACGGTGCAATTCTGAAATTTTTAGCTTTTTCCTGTTAATCCTAGCATGATAAAGAAGATTCAAAGAGAGTGAGATGCCAGCTCCTTTCATTCAGTCAGTAGCTTCAAACATTTCTGGTATATGAAAAACATGTTTTTCAATGGCAAAAATCAATGAATATTGTAAATGCACAAACAGTAATATCTCCACATTGCAAGGTGCAATTCTGAAATTTTTTGCTTTTTCCTGCTAATCCTAGCATGATAAAGAAGATTCAAAGAGAGTGAGATGCCAGCTCCTTTCATTCAGTCAGTAGCTTCAAACATTTCTGGTATATGAAAAACATGTTTTTCAATGGCAAAAATCAATGAATATTGTAAATGCACAAACAGTAATATCTCCACATTGCACGGTGCAATTCTGAAATTTTTAGCTTTTTCCTGTTAATCCTAGCATGATAAAGAAGATTCAAAGAGAGTGAGATGCCAGCTCCTTTCATTCAGTCAGTAGCTTCAAACATTTCTGGTATATGAAAAACGTTTTTCAATGGCAAAAATCAATGAATATTGTAAATGCACAAACAGTAATATCTCCACATTGCAAGGTGCAATTCTGAAATTCTTTGCTTTTTCCTGTTAATCCTAGCATGATAAAGAAGATTCAAAGAGAGTGAGATGCCAGCTCCTTTCATTCAGTCAGTAGCTTCAAACATTTCTGGTATATGAAAAACATGTTTTTCAATGGCAAAAATCAATGAATATTGTAAATGCACAAACAGTAATATCTCCACATTGCAAGGTGCAATTCTGAAATTTTTTGCTTTTTCCTGCTAATCCTAGCATGATAAAGAAGATTCAAAGAGAGTGAGATGCCAGCTCCTTTCATTCAGTCAGTAGCTTCAAACATTTCTGGTATATGAAAAACATGTTTTTCAATGGCAAAAATCAATGAATATTGTAAATGCACAAACAGTAATATCTCAACATTGCACGGTGCAATTCTGAAATTTTTAGCTTTTTCCTGTTAATCCTAGCATGATAAAGAAGATTCAAAGAGAGTGAGATGCCAGCTCCTTTCATTCAGTCAGTAGCTTCAAACATTTCTGGTATATGAAAAACATGTTTTTCAATGGCAAAAATCAATGAATATTGTAAATGCACAAACAGTAATATCTCCACATTGCAAGGTGCAATTCTGAAATTTTTTGCTTTTTCCTGCTAATCCTAGCATGATAAAGAAGATTCAAAGAGAGTGAGATGCCAGCTCCTTTCATTCAGTCAGTAGCTTCAAACATTTCTGGTATATGAAAAACATGTTTTTCAATGGCAAAAATCAATGAATATTGTAAATGCACAAGCAGTAATATCTCAACATTGCACGGTGCAATTCTGAAATTTTTAGCTTTTTCCTGTTAATCCTAGCATGATAAAGAAGATTCAAAGAGAGTGAGATGCCAGCTCCTTTCATTCAGTCAGTAGCTTCAAACATTTCTGGTATATGAAAAACGTTTTTCAATGGCAAAAATCAATGAATATTGTAAATGCACAAACAGTAATATCTCCACATTGCAAGGTGCAATTCTGAAATTTTTTGCTTTTTCCTGTTAATCCTAGCATGATAAAGAAGATTCAAAGAGAGTGAGATGCCAGCTCCTTTCATTCAGTCAGTAGCTTCAAACATTTCTGGTATATGAAAAACATGTTTTTCAATGGCAAAAATCAATGAATTTTGTAAATGCACAAACAGTAATATCTCCACATTGCAAGGTGCAATTCTGAAATTTTTTGCTTTTTCCTGCTAATCCTAGCATGATAAAGAAGATTCAAAGAGAGTGAGATGCCAGCTCCTTTCATTCAGTCAGTAGCTTCAAACATTTCTGGTATATGAAAAACATGTTTTTCAATGGCAAAAATCAATGAATATTGTAAATGCACAAACAGTAATATCTCCACATTGCACGGTGCAATTCTGAAATTTTTAGCTTTTTCCTGTTAATCCTAGCATGATAAAGAAGATTCAAAGAGAGTGAGATGCCAGCTCCTTTCATTCAGTCAGTAGCTTCAAACATTTCTGGTATATGAAAAACATGTTTTTCAATGGCAAAAATCAATGAATATTGTAAATGCACAAACAGTAATATCTCCACATTGCAAGGTGCAATTCTGAAATTTTTTGCTTTTTCCTGCTAATCCTAGCATGATAAAGAAGATTCAAAGAGAGTGAGATGCCAGCTCCTTTCATTCAGTCAGTAGCTTCAAACATTTCTGGTATATGAAAAACATGTTTTTCAATGGCAAAAATCAATGAATATTGTAAATGCACAAACAGTAATATCTCCACATTGCACGGTGCAATTCTGAAATTTTTAGCTTTTTCCTGTTAATCCTAGCATGATAAAGAAGATTCAAAGAGAGTGAGATGCCAGCTCCTTTCATTCAGTCAGTAGCTTCAAACATTTCTGGTATATGAAAAACATGTTTTTCAATGGCAAAAATCAATGAATATTGTAAATGCACAAACAGTAATATCTCCACATTGCAAGGTGCAATTCTGAAATTCTTTGCTTTTTCCTGTTAATCCTAGCATGATAAAGAAGATTCAAAGAGAGTGAGATGCCAGCTCCTTTCATTCAGTCAGTAGCTTCAAACATTTCTGGTATATGAAAAACATGTTTTTCAATGGCAAAAATCAATGAATATTGTAAATGCACAAACAGTAATATCTCCACATTGCAAGGTGCAATTCTGAAATTTTTTGCTTTTTCCTGCTAATCCTAGCATGATAAAGAAGATTCAAAGAGAGTGAGATGCCAGCTCCTTTCATTCAGTCAGTAGCTTCAAACATTTCTGGTATATGAAAAACATGTTTTTCAATGGCAAAAATCAATGAATATTGTAAATGCACAAACAGTAATATCTCCACATTGCAAGGTGCAATTCTGAAATTTTTTGCTTTTTCCTGCTAATCCTAGCATGATAAAGAAGATTCAAAGAGAGTGAGATGCCAGCTCCTTTCATTCAGTCAGTAGCTTCAAACATTTCTGGTATATGAAAAACATGTTTTTCAATGGCAAAAATCAATGAATATTGTAAATGCACAAACAGTAATATCTCCACATTGCACGGTGCAATTCTGAAATTTTTAGCTTTTTCCTGTTAATCCTAGCATGATAAAGAAGATTCAAAGAGAGTGAGATGCCAGCTCCTTTCATTCAGTCAGTAGCTTCAAACATTTCTGGTATATGAAAAACATGTTTTTCAATGGCAAAAATCAATGAATATTGTAAATGCACAAACAGTAATATCTCCACATTGCAAGGTGCAATTCTGAAATTCTTTGCTTTTTCCTGTTAATCCTAGCATGATAAAGAAGATTCAAAGAGAGTGAGATGCCAGCTCCTTTCATTCAGTCAGTAGCTTCAAACATTTCTGGTATATGAAAAACATGTTTTTCAATGGCAAAAATCAATGAATATTGTAAATGCACAAACAGTAATATCTCCACATTGCAAGGTGCAATTCTGAAATTTTTTGCTTTTTCCTGCTAATCCTAGCATGATAAAGAAGATTCAAAGAGAGTGAGATGCCAGCTCCTTTCATTCAGTCAGTAGCTTCAAACATTTCTGGTATATGAAAAACATGTTTTTCAATGGCAAAAATCAATGAATATTGTAAATGCACAAGCAGTAATATCTCAACATTGCACGGTGCAATTCTGAAATTTTTAGCTTTTTCCTGTTAATCCTAGCATGATAAAGAAGATTCAAAGAGAGTGAGATGCCAGCTCCTTTCATTCAGTCAGTAGCTTCAAACATTTCTGGTATATGAAAAACGTTTTTCAATGGCAAAAATCAATGAATATTGTAAATGCACAAACAGTAATATCTCCACATTGCAAGGTGCAATTCTGAAATTTTTTGCTTTTTCCTGTTAATCCTAGCATGATAAAGAAGATTCAAAGAGAGTGAGATGCCAGCTCCTTTCATTCAGTCAGTAGCTTCAAACATTTCTGGTATATGAAAAACATGTTTTTCAATGGCAAAAATCAATGAATTTTGTAAATGCACAAACAGTAATATCTCCACATTGCAAGGTGCAATTCTGAAATTTTTTGCTTTTTCCTGCTAATCCTAGCATGATAAAGAAGATTCAAAGAGAGTGAGATGCCAGCTCCTTTCATTCAGTCAGTAGCTTCAAACATTTCTGGTATATGAAAAACATGTTTTTCAATGGCAAAAATCAATGAATATTGTAAATGCACAAACAGTAATATCTCCACATTGCACGGTGCAATTCTGAAATTTTTAGCTTTTTCCTGTTAATCCTAGCATGATAAAGAAGATTCAAAGAGAGTGAGATGCCAGCTCCTTTCATTCAGTCAGTAGCTTCAAACATTTCTGGTATATGAAAAACATGTTTTTCAATGGCAAAAATCAATGAATATTGTAAATGCACAAACAGTAATATCTCCACATTGCAAGGTGCAATTCTGAAATTTTTTGCTTTTTCCTGCTAATCCTAGCATGATAAAGAAGATTCAAAGAGAGTGAGATGCCAGCTCCTTTCATTCAGTCAGTAGCTTCAAACATTTCTGGTATATGAAAAACATGTTTTTCAATGGCAAAAATCAATGAATATTGTAAATGCACAAACAGTAATATCTCCACATTGCACGGTGCAATTCTGAAATTTTTAGCTTTTTCCTGTTAATCCTAGCATGATAAAGAAGATTCAAAGAGAGTGAGATGCCAGCTCCTTTCATTCAGTCAGTAGCTTCAAACATTTCTGGTATATGAAAAACATGTTTTTCAATGGCAAAAATCAATGAATATTGTAAATGCACAAACAGTAATATCTCCACATTGCAAGGTGCAATTCTGAAATTCTTTGCTTTTTCCTGTTAATCCTAGCATGATAAAGAAGATTCAAAGAGAGTGAGATGCCAGCTCCTTTCATTCAGTCAGTAGCTTCAAACATTTCTGGTATATGAAAAACATGTTTTTCAATGGCAAAAATCAATGAATATTGTAAATGCACAAACAGTAATATCTCCACATTGCAAGGTGCAATTCTGAAATTTTTTGCTTTTTCCTGCTAATCCTAGCATGATAAAGAAGATTCAAAGAGAGTGAGATGCCAGCTCCTTTCATTCAGTCAGTAGCTTCAAACATTTCTGGTATATGAAAAACATGTTTTTCAATGGCAAAAATCAATGAATATTGTAAATGCACAAACAGTAATATCTCCACATTGCAAGGTGCAATTCTGAAATTTTTTGCTTTTTCCTGCTAATCCTAGCATGATAAAGAAGATTCAAAGAGAGTGAGATGCCAGCTCCTTTCATTCAGTCAGTAGCTTCAAACATTTCTGGTATATGAAAAACATGTTTTTCAATGGCAAAAATCAATGAATATTGTAAATGCACAAACAGTAATATCTCCACATTGCACGGTGCAATTCTGAAATTTTTAGCTTTTTCCTGTTAATCCTAGCATGATAAAGAAGATTCAAAGAGAGTGAGATGCCAGCTCCTTTCATTCAGTCAGTAGCTTCAAACATTTCTGGTATATGAAAAACATGTTTTTCAATGGCAAAAATCAATGAATATTGTAAATGCACAAACAGTAATATCTCCACATTGCAAGGTGCAATTCTGAAATTCTTTGCTTTTTCCTGTTAATCCTAGCATGATAAAGAAGATTCAAAGAGAGTGAGATGCCAGCTCCTTTCATTCAGTCAGTAGCTTCAAACATTTCTGGTATATGAAAAACATGTTTTTCAATGGCAAAAATCAATGAATATTGTAAATGCACAAACAGTAATATCTCCACATTGCAAGGTGCAATTCTGAAATTTTTTGCTTTTTCCTGCTAATCCTAGCATGATAAAGAAGATTCAAAGAGAGTGAGATGCCAGCTCCTTTCATTCAGTCAGTAGCTTCAAACATTTCTGGTATATGAAAAACATGTTTTTCAATGGCAAAAATCAATGAATATTGTAAATGCACAAGCAGTAATATCTCAACATTGCACGGTGCAATTCTGAAATTTTTAGCTTTTTCCTGTTAATCCTAGCATGATAAAGAAGATTCAAAGAGAGTGAGATGCCAGCTCCTTTCATTCAGTCAGTAGCTTCAAACATTTCTGGTATATGAAAAACGTTTTTCAATGGCAAAAATCAATGAATATTGTAAATGCACAAACAGTAATATCTCCACATTGCAAGGTGCAATTCTGAAATTTTTTGCTTTTTCCTGTTAATCCTAGCATGATAAAGAAGATTCAAAGAGAGTGAGATGCCAGCTCCTTTCATTCAGTCAGTAGCTTCAAACATTTCTGGTATATGAAAAACATGTTTTTCAATGGCAAAAATCAATGAATTTTGTAAATGCACAAACAGTAATATCTCCACATTGCAAGGTGCAATTCTGAAATTTTTTGCTTTTTCCTGCTAATCCTAGCATGATAAAGAAGATTCAAAGAGAGTGAGATGCCAGCTCCTTTCATTCAGTCAGTAGCTTCAAACATTTCTGGTATATGAAAAACATGTTTTTCAATGGCAAAAATCAATGAATATTGTAAATGCACAAACAGTAATATCTCCACATTGCACGGTGCAATTCTGAAATTTTTAGCTTTTTCCTGTTAATCCTAGCATGATAAAGAAGATTCAAAGAGAGTGAGATGCCAGCTCCTTTCATTCAGTCAGTAGCTTCAAACATTTCTGGTATATGAAAAACATGTTTTTCAATGGCAAAAATCAATGAATATTGTAAATGCACAAACAGTAATATCTCCACATTGCAAGGTGCAATTCTGAAATTTTTTGCTTTTTCCTGCTAATCCTAGCATGATAAAGAAGATTCAAAGAGAGTGAGATGCCAGCTCCTTTCATTCAGTCAGTAGCTTCAAACATTTCTGGTATATGAAAAACATGTTTTTCAATGGCAAAAATCAATGAATATTGTAAATGCACAAACAGTAATATCTCCACATTGCACGGTGCAATTCTGAAATTTTTAGCTTTTTCCTGTTAATCCTAGCATGATAAAGAAGATTCAAAGAGAGTGAGATGCCAGCTCCTTTCATTCAGTCAGTAGCTTCAAACATTTCTGGTATATGAAAAACATGTTTTTCAATGGCAAAAATCAATGAATATTGTAAATGCACAAACAGTAATATCTCCACATTGCAAGGTGCAATTCTGAAATTCTTTGCTTTTTCCTGTTAATCCTAGCATGATAAAGAAGATTCAAAGAGAGTGAGATGCCAGCTCCTTTCATTCAGTCAGTAGCTTCAAACATTTCTGGTATATGAAAAACATGTTTTTCAATGGCAAAAATCAATGAATATTGTAAATGCACAAACAGTAATATCTCCACATTGCAAGGTGCAATTCTGAAATTTTTTGCTTTTTCCTGCTAATCCTAGCATGATAAAGAAGATTCAAAGAGAGTGAGATGCCAGCTCCTTTCATTCAGTCAGTAGCTTCAAACATTTCTGGTATATGAAAAACATGTTTTTCAATGGCAAAAATCAATGAATATTGTAAATGCACAAACAGTAATATCTCCACATTGCAAGGTGCAATTCTGAAATTTTTTGCTTTTTCCTGCTAATCCTAGCATGATAAAGAAGATTCAAAGAGAGTGAGATGCCAGCTCCTTTCATTCAGTCAGTAGCTTCAAACATTTCTGGTATATGAAAAACATGTTTTTCAATGGCAAAAATCAATGAATATTGTAAATGCACAAACAGTAATATCTCCACATTGCACGGTGCAATTCTGAAATTTTTAGCTTTTTCCTGTTAATCCTAGCATGATAAAGAAGATTCAAAGAGAGTGAGATGCCAGCTCCTTTCATTCAGTCAGTAGCTTCAAACATTTCTGGTATATGAAAAACATGTTTTTCAATGGCAAAAATCAATGAATATTGTAAATGCACAAACAGTAATATCTCCACATTGCAAGGTGCAATTCTGAAATTCTTTGCTTTTTCCTGTTAATCCTAGCATGATAAAGAAGATTCAAAGAGAGTGAGATGCCAGCTCCTTTCATTCAGTCAGTAGCTTCAAACATTTCTGGTATATGAAAAACATGTTTTTCAATGGCAAAAATCAATGAATATTGTAAATGCACAAACAGTAATATCTCCACATTGCAAGGTGCAATTCTGAAATTTTTTGCTTTTTCCTGCTAATCCTAGCATGATAAAGAAGATTCAAAGAGAGTGAGATGCCAGCTCCTTTCATTCAGTCAGTAGCTTCAAACATTTCTGGTATATGAAAAACATGTTTTTCAATGGCAAAAATCAATGAATATTGTAAATGCACAAACAGTAATATCTCCACATTGCAAGGTGCAATTCTGAAATTTTTTGCTTTTTCCTGCTAATCCTAGCATGATAAAGAAGATTCAAAGAGAGTGAGATGCCAGCTCCTTTCATTCAGTCAGTAGCTTCAAACATTTCTGGTATATGAAAAACATGTTTTTCAATGGCAAAAATCAATGAATATTGTAAATGCACAAACAGTAATATCTCCACATTGCACGGTGCAATTCTGAAATTTTTAGCTTTTTCCTGTTAATCCTAGCATGATAAAGAAGATTCAAAGAGAGTGAGATGCCAGCTCCTTTCATTCAGTCAGTAGCTTCAAACATTTCTGGTATATGAAAAACATGTTTTTCAATGGCAAAAATCAATGAATATTGTAAATGCACAAACAGTAATATCTCCACATTGCAAGGTGCAATTCTGAAATTCTTTGCTTTTTCCTGTTAATCCTAGCATGATAAAGATTCAAAGAGAGTGAGATGCCAGCTCCTTTCATTCAGTCAGTAGCTTCAAACATTTCTGGTATATGAAAAACATGTTTTTCAATGGCAAAAATCAATGAATATTGTAAATGCACAAACAGTAATATCTCCACATTGCAAGGTGCAATTCTGAAATTTTTTGCTTTTTCCTGCTAATCCTAGCATGATAAAGAAGATTCAAAGAGAGTGAGATGCCAGCTCCTTTCATTCAGTCAGTAGCTTCAAACATTTCTGGTATATGAAAAACATGTTTTTCAATGGCAAAAATCAATGAATATTGTAAATGCACAAACAGTAATATCTCCACATTGCACGGTGCAATTCTGAAATTTTTAGCTTTTTCCTGTTAATCCTAGCATGATAAAGAAGATTCAAAGAGAGTGAGATGCCAGCTCCTTTCATTCAGTCAGTAGCTTCAAACATTTCTGGTATATGAAAAACATGTTTTTCAATGGCAAAAATCAATGAATATTGTAAATGCACAAACAGTAATATCTCCACATTGCAAGGTGCAATTCTGAAATTTTTTGCTTTTTCCTGCTAATCCTAGCATGATAAAGAAGATTCAAAGAGAGTGAGATGCCAGCTCCTTTCATTCAGTCAGTAGCTTCAAACATTTCTGGTATATGAAAAACATGTTTTTCAATGGCAAAAATCAATGAATATTGTAAATGCACAAACAGTAATATCTCCACATTGCACGGTGCAATTCTGAAATTTTTAGCTTTTTCCTGTTAATCCTAGCATGATAAAGAAGATTCAAAGAGAGTGAGATGCCAGCTCCTTTCATTCAGTCAGTAGCTTCAAACATTTCTGGTATATGAAAAACATGTTTTTCAATGGCAAAAATCAATGAATATTGTAAATGCACAAACAGTAATATCTCCACATTGCAAGGTGCAATTCTGAAATTTTTTGCTTTTTCCTGCTAATCCTAGCATGATAAAGAAGATTCAAAGAGAGTGAGATGCCAGCTCCTTTCATTCAGTCAGTAGCTTCAAACATTTCTGGTATATGAAAAACATGTTTTTCAATGGCAAAAATCAATGAATATTGTAAATGCACAAACAGTAATATCTCCACATTGCACGGTGCAATTCTGAAATTTTTAGCTTTTTCCTGTTAATCCTAGCATGATAAAGAAGATTCAAAGAGAGTGAGATGCCAGCTCCTTTCATTCAGTCAGTAGCTTCAAACATTTCTGGTATATGAAAAACATGTTTTTCAATGGCAAAAATCAATGAATATTGTAAATGCACAAACAGTAATATCTCCACATTGCAAGGTGCAATTCTGAAATTTTTTGCTTTTTCCTGCTAATCCTAGCATGATAAAGAAGATTCAAAGAGAGTGAGATGCCAGCTCCTTTCATTCAGTCAGTAGCTTCAAACATTTCTGGTATATGAAAACATGTTTTTCAATGGCAAAAATCAATGAATATTGTAAATGCACAAACAGTAATATCTCCACATTGCACGGTGCAATTCTGAAATTTTTAGCTTTTTCCTGTTAATCCTAGCATGATAAAGAAGATTCAAAGAGAGTGAGATGCCAGCTCCTTTCATTCAGTCAGTAGCTTCAAACATTTCTGGTATATGAAAAACATGTTTTTCAATGGCAAAAATCAATGAATATTGTAAATGCACAAACAGTAATATCTCCACATTGCAAGGTGCAATTCTGAAATTCTTTTGCTTTTTCCTGTTAATCCTAGCATGATAAAGAAGATTCAAAGAGAGTGAGATGCCAGCTCCTTTCATTCAGTCAGTAGCTTCAAACATTTCTGGTATATGAAAAACATGTTTTTCAATGGCAAAAATCAATGAATATTGTAAATGCACAAACAGTAATATCTCCACATTGCAAGGTGCAATTCTGAAATTTTTTGCTTTTTCCTGCTAATCCTAGCATGATAAAGAAGATTCAAAGAGAGTGAGATGCCAGCTCCTTTCATTCAGTCAGTAGCTTCAAACATTTCTGGTATATGAAAAACATGTTTTTCAATGGCAAAAATCAATGAATATTGTAAATGCACAAACAGTAATATCTCCACATTGCAAGGTGCAATTCTGAAATTTTTTGCTTTTTCCTGCTAATCCTAGCATGATAAAGAAGATTCAAAGAGAGTGAGATGCCAGCTCCTTTCATTCAGTCAGTAGCTTCAAACATTTCTGGTATATGAAAAACATGTTTTTCAATGGCAAAAATCAATGAATATTGTAAATGCACAAACAGTAATATCTCCACATTGCACGGTGCAATTCTGAAATTTTTAGCTTTTTCCTGTTAATCCTAGCATGATAAAGAAGATTCAAAGAGAGTGAGATGCCAGCTCCTTTCATTCAGTCAGTAGCTTCAAACATTTCTGGTATATGAAAAACATGTTTTTCAATGGCAAAAATCAATGAATATTGTAAATGCACAAACAGTAATATCTCCACATTGCAAGGTGCAATTCTGAAATTCTTTGCTTTTTCCTGTTAATCCTAGCATGATAAAGAAGATTCAAAGAGAGTGAGATGCCAGCTCCTTTCATTCAGTCAGTAGCTTCAAACATTTCTGGTATATGAAAAACATGTTTTTCAATGGCAAAAATCAATGAATATTGTAAATGCACAAACAGTAATATCTCCACATTGCAAGGTGCAATTCTGAAATTTTTTGCTTTTTCCTGCTAATCCTAGCATGATAAAGAAGATTCAAAGAGAGTGAGATGCCAGCTCCTTTCATTCAGTCAGTAGCTTCAAACATTTCTGGTATATGAAAAACATGTTTTTCAATGGCAAAAATCAATGAATATTGTAAATGCACAAACAGTAATATCTCCACATTGCAAGGTGCAATTCTGAAATTTTTTGCTTTTTCCTGCTAATCCTAGCATGATAAAGAAGATTCAAAGAGAGTGAGATGCCAGCTCCTTTCATTCAGTCAGTAGCTTCAAACATTTCTGGTATATGAAAAACATGTTTTTCAATGGCAAAAATCAATGAATATTGTAAATGCACAAACAGTAATATCTCCACATTGCACGGTGCAATTCTGAAATTTTTAGCTTTTTCCTGTTAATCCTAGCATGATAAAGAAGATTCAAAGAGAGTGAGATGCCAGCTCCTTTCATTCAGTCAGTAGCTTCAAACATTTCTGGTATATGAAAAACATGTTTTTCAATGGCAAAAATCAATGAATATTGTAAATGCACAAACAGTAATATCTCCACATTGCAAGGTGCAATTCTGAAATTCTTTGCTTTTTCCTGTTAATCCTAGCATGATAAAGAAGATTCAAAGAGAGTGAGATGCCAGCTCCTTTCATTCAGTCAGTAGCTTCAAACATTTCTGGTATATGAAAAACATGTTTTTCAATGGCAAAAATCAATGAATATTGTAAATGCACAAACAGTAATATCTCCACATTGCAAGGTGCAATTCTGAAATTTTTTGCTTTTTCCTGCTAATCCTAGCATGATAAAGAAGATTCAAAGAGAGTGAGATGCCAGCTCCTTTCATTCAGTCAGTAGCTTCAAACATTTCTGGTATATGAAAAACATGTTTTTCAATGGCAAAAATCAATGAATATTGTAAATGCACAAACAGTAATATCTCCACATTGCACGGTGCAATTCTGAAATTTTTAGCTTTTTCCTGTTAATCCTAGCATGATAAAGAAGATTCAAAGAGAGTGAGATGCCAGCTCCTTTCATTCAGTCAGTAGCTTCAAACATTTCTGGTATATGAAAAACATGTTTTTCAATGGCAAAAATCAATGAATATTGTAAATGCACAAACAGTAATATCTCCACATTGCAAGGTGCAATTCTGAAATTTTTTGCTTTTTCCTGCTAATCCTAGCATGATAAAGAAGATTCAAAGAGAGTGAGATGCCAGCTCCTTTCATTCAGTCAGTAGCTTCAAACATTTCTGGTATATGAAAAACATGTTTTTCAATGGCAAAAATCAATGAATATTGTAAATGCACAAACAGTAATATCTCCACATTGCACGGTGCAATTCTGAAATTTTTAGCTTTTTCCTGTTAATCCTAGCATGATAAAGAAGATTCAAAGAGAGTGAGATGCCAGCTCCTTTCATTCAGTCAGTAGCTTCAAACATTTCTGGTATATGAAAAACATGTTTTTCAATGGCAAAAATCAATGAATATTGTAAATGCACAAACAGTAATATCTCCACATTGCAAGGTGCAATTCTGAAATTTTTTGCTTTTTCCTGCTAATCCTAGCATGATAAAGAAGATTCAAAGAGAGTGAGATGCCAGCTCCTTTCATTCAGTCAGTAGCTTCAAACATTTCTGGTATATGAAAAACATGTTTTTCAATGGCAAAAATCAATGAATATTGTAAATGCACAAGCAGTAATATCTCAACATTGCACGGTGCAATTCTGAAATTTTTAGCTTTTTCCCTGTTAATCCTAGCATGATAAAGAAGATTCAAAGAGAGTGAGATGCCAGCTCCTTTCATTCAGTCAGTAGCTTCAAACATTTCTGGTATATGAAAAACGTTTTTCAATGGCAAAAATCAATGAATATTGTAAATGCACAAACAGTAATATCTCCACATTGCAAGGTGCAATTCTGAAATTTTTTGCTTTTTCCTGTTAATCCTAGCATGATAAAGAAGATTCAAAGAGAGTGAGATGCCAGCTCCTTTCATTCAGTCAGTAGCTTCAAACATTTCTGGTATATGAAAAACATGTTTTTCAATGGCAAAAATCAATGAATTTTGTAAATGCACAAACAGTAATATCTCCACATTGCAAGGTGCAATTCTGAAATTTTTTGCTTTTTCCTGCTAATCCTAGCATGATAAAGAAGATTCAAAGAGAGTGAGATGCCAGCTCCTTTCATTCAGTCAGTAGCTTCAAACATTTCTGGTATATGAAAAAC